>NC_134836.1:119919010-119974944 GCF_004210375.1 Tachypleus tridentatus | reverse complement strand
CTTAGTTGGACCTTAAATGCTTGCATAATAAATATTTATGTTCAGGTAAGATCTAATTGTGATTGGTTTGCTTGTTATTTTTTCATGTTTCTTTAATATAGGTGAATTTAGTTGTATATTAAACTTTATATCACTTGAACAGTTTATATTTGGTTCTTTAACTCGTGTTTGTCTTTCTCATGCACTCACCTTGATAGTTTTAGCTGGATTGTTATGTTCACACTAGTTCCTGAAAAAGAATAATGTTACGGAATACTCACTCTGTTTGGGAATACATGACTGTAAAAAAATCAGAAGCCGAGGTTGGAGAACAAGAAAAAATGGAGGCTGATGGAAATGAAGTAGAAAATGGGGCCCTTCCAACAGATGATGATGAGGACTCTGCTGGAAGTGGTTTAGGGCAGGTTGTCCCTACCCCTCCAGATTCTCCCAGAGCAGGAGAGCTAAGAGAAGTAAAGAATGGTAGTGGGTTTATTTCAAAGAGAGCGATCTCACGCAATCAGCAGTTGTGAAAGTGAGTAGGAACATGGGGAATGTTTTAATGTAAGAAGATACAATGTAACTATACTGAAGGACTAGAGTTGTAAGAATGGAAAATAGTTGTGTATGCATTCTCACGTTTACTGTTCCTACAAATTTTGTGTGAATGGAATAGAACCAGGAAATAGTTCTGTAGTTTATAGTGTTTGTTTAAACTAGTTTACAACACAGTACAGGAAATAGTTCTGTAGTTTATAGTGTTTGTTTAAACTAGTTTACAACACAGTACAGGAAATAGTTCTGTAGTTTATGGTGTTTGTTTAAACTGGTTTACAATACAGTACAGGAAATAGTTCTATAGTTTATAGTGTTTGTTTAAACTGGTTTACAACACAGTACAGGAAATAGTTCTATAGTTTATAGTGTTTGTTTAGACTGGTTTACAACACAGGTACAGGAAATAGTTCTATAGTTTATAGTGTTTGTTTAAACTGGTTTACAACACAGTACAGGAAATAGTTCTATAGTTTATAGTGTTTGTTTAGACTAGTTTACAACACAGTACAGGAAATAGTTCTATAGTTTATAGTGTTTGTTTAGACTAGTTTACAACACAGTACAGGAAATAGTTCTGTAGTTTATAGTGTTTGTTTAAACTGGTTTACAACACAGTACAGGAAATAGTTCTATAGTTTATAGTGTTTGTTTAGACTAGTTTACAACACAGTACAGGAAATAGTTCTGTAGTTTATAGTGTTTGTTTAAACTGGTTTACAACACAGTACAGGAAATAGTTCTGTAGTTTATAGTGTTTGTTTAAACTGGTTTACAACACAGTACAGGAAATAGTTCTATAGTTTATAGTGTTTGTTTAAACTGGTTTACAACACAGTACAGGAAATAGTTCTATAGTTTATAGTGTTTGTTTAGACTAGTTTACAACACAGTACAGGAAATAGTTCTATAGTTTATAGTGTTTGTTTAGACTAGTTTACAACACAGTACAGGAAATAGTTCTGTAGTTTATGGTGTTTGTTTAAACTGGTTTACAACACAGTACAGGAAATAGTTCTATAGTATGTTATGTTACTGAATAGTTTGTGTACAAGTTGTTTAGTAATGAAAACACCACTGGTTTATACTGGATTACTTTGGTTAGTTATGTAGTTTACAACACAGTGCAGAAAATAGTTTTGTTGTTTATAGTGTTTTGTTTAGACTAGTTTACAACATTGTGGTTTTGTACAATTAATCTGGAGAGGTTTCAGAAAATGAAACTGGGTAAGCAGGACATAGGAAGGCATGACCCAGGTTAGAATAGTAACAATCAAACTTCACTTTGTCGGTATAAAAAACACACAAGGACTATCTGTAAAAACTATACTCAATTTCTGAAATAAATATTCTGACTTGAATCAGTGACATTCCTAAGATAACTTCCTGACCTCAAATTGGTAAACGAATGTCCAGGTAAGTTTTCACAGTTTTTTAAGTCCTCCGAGGTTAAGTCCCATTCACTTATTGAGTGGTTCAATAGTTTTTCATGATTACTGCTGAAAATGGTTTATAATTTTTATATTTCCTGTAAATACACAATAGAATGGATATTACTGTTGATGAAGTCCATCGTTATTGTTTAGTTTGTGAAGGATGATCTTTGGGCACATTCACTTGGAACAGGATAAATTAGTGTGTGTAAACACAGTCTCATCAGCTTTGTGGACTATGGGCTCACTTCTCTTGTGTTGCCTTTATCGCACTCGCCCGTCATTTTTATAATGTCTTATCGCACTTCATCACCTTAAACAAGTCAAATACCGGTAAATTCCCATACAAAGTTAAGTAATATTTCGTGTGAGGAGACAAAGAGGAACCACAATGTTCCTAACCGCCCCTGTTGGGGAGAGAATTCTTGAGACTTCTCTCTCTCTAAACTAAACCTGTGCCAAGTTTGTTTGCAGTCTCCATAGTAGGTTAGTTTTTACATACCAATTATGTATGTATTTATACAGTGAATTTTATAACTGTTGAGCATCAGAACTAAAATAAAATTGTAGTGTGTTTGTTCTCTTTCCTTCTGTATCTATATTTTTTTTGGTTAGTGTTGGCTGTCATGCTTTTTGCTCATATTTAATTTACAAAAAAACACTTGGCAGTTACTATGAAGTACAGCTGAGATTCTAACTACGAGCAATGGTAGGGATATTTATAAAATAATATATATTTTAACTTTTTTCTTTTAATAACTTGGTTGTTGTCAACAAATCAAATTTGGTTAAACTGTGTGTGACGTGATAATGCTGGTACATACGAATGTTGCTACAGAATCAATACTTGTTAATATCACGTACATTTATTCTATCTTTAGAGGCACCAAACCCAGAGATATATTTCATGGGGCTTGTGGATGTCCTAACTCACTGTGGAGCCAAGAAGAAGTCAGCAAAGGGTGGGAAACATACAGCTACTTCAGAAGTTTCTACCGTACAGCCAGAACAGTATGCTCAGGGTTTGATAGAGGTTTTAAACAGAATTCTGGAGTAGTTTATTAATGTCCTGCTGTAGTGTGAGTTGTTATTTTATTAATTTCAGTGCGTTGGGTCCGCATTACGCGTGTAGGTATAGGTGGCTTAATTCTAACTTCTGTCAGGACTTACATTACTTACAGTCGCATTATTATTACTTTTCTGTTGTACTTCAAATTATTGTATAGTTGCAGGGTGAGCATTAACCAACAAGTGCTCCGATGTAAAGTTTTATTTCAGAGCCCATAGTAGGCCCTGAAATTTCTTCAATTTTGCAAAGTGATAGTTCCATGTGTTGCACTTTTCTTCATAGTTATGTTTTCATGAAAAACACATGTCGTTAGGTTTCTGTTCACACTTATAAGAAGGATTTGTAAATATGTCACTTTTAAATTGTTTAATGTGTTATACAAATATATGCATGTAGTTATTAGTTCTTTCTTATGTCGATATAAACCTAATTGTGTATTAGTCCTTTAGTGTTGTCTAACCTCTAAGTTAACAGACTTTATATTGTAGAAAAAATATATTAAAATCAGTATTACTTGTTTTAAACTATTTACATATGTTACTTTTTTCTTATATTGGAAAGTGTTTAGGTTAAGGGCTACTTATCAATGTTTTAAAAGTATGTGTTATTAACAATATATGCATTTTTATTGTAAACGATTGATATTCTAAATATAACTATTATTTACCAGCAATAAAGTTAACAAACAGTAAATAATGATATTTAACTAACAACTTGTTGCAGGTTATGTTGAATTAATGTTACAGATTTAATGGAGTAAAACGTAAAATTAGATTATTGGTTGGCAAAGAGACATATAATGGGATAAAACCTAAAATTAGATTAATGGATGATATTAGCCTGTCATTCCTAGTGTTAACCCAACTTGATGGGTATCCACGGTTCCTTAACAAAAATGATATTAGTTTACACATTCACAAAAGGTTTGTCATAAAAGGTTCTGTAATAATTATATAATAAAGTTATTGTTATATAATTATTACGGATAACAAAAATGTTTTATAACATCAACTTGTAACTAGCTTCCAGTGTTGTATCAACTATCAATGAATATGAAGCTTCCAGTGTTGTATTTTTTTCATACAGTTATTCTGGATGCTTTTCAAAACATTTTTCTTCCCTGTTGATTAAAGTAGCAGTTGAAACATTGATAGTTATAATATTACACATGTAGGACCTGGAGCATGGTGTATATTAAACTGTGAATGGAAGTGATGATAAGATAGTTATAATATTATACATGTAGGACCTGGAGCATGGTGTATATTAAACTGTGAATGGAAGTGATGATAAGATAGTTATAATATTACACATGTAGGACCTGGAGCATGGTGTATATTAAACTGTGAATGGAAGTGATGATAAGATAGTTATAATATTATACATGTAGGACCTGGAGCATGGGTGTATATTAAACTGTGAATGGAAGTGATGATAAGATAGTTATAATATTATACATGTAGGACCTGGAGCATGGTGTATATTAAACTGTGAATGGAAGTGATGATAAGATAGTTATAATATTACACATGTAGGACCTGGAGCATGGTGTATATTAAACTGTGAATGGAAGTGATGATAAGATAGTTATAATATTATACATGTAGGACCTGGAGCATGGTGTATATTAAACTGTGAATGGAAGTGATGATAAGATAGTTATAATATTATACATGTAGGACCTGGAGCATGGTGTATATTAAACTGTGAATGGAAGTGATGATAAGATAGTTATAATATTATACATGTAGGACCTCGAGCATGGTGTATATTAAACTGTGAATGGAAGTGATGATAAGATAGTTATAATATTATACATGTAGGACCTGGAGCATGGTGTATATTAAACTGTGAATGGAAGTGATGATAAGATAGTTATAATATTATACATGTAGGACCTCGAGCATGGTGTATATTAAACTGTGAATGGAAGTCAATAATGAACAACACATATTTTGATAATTACAATGAAAGTGTTGATTAAAACGTGCTGAAAAACAACATTGTGTTACTAGTTGTTATTACAGTAATCATTATAAACGTTACATCTTCATTTTGTAAAATTATGATGTTGCCAATATAGTAAAATGATGCAACAGTAACATAATTAATCATATATTTAGAAATACATATTTTTGTATGGTGTTGGTAAATAATTGTGTTATAAAAATATCATATTGCATGACAATGTACTTATGGAAGGACATCATGTTGGTGGTGGGGGCTTTCTTTCAAAGCAGTCCTCTCTCAGCAAATAAAAACTTAAAATTTTCTGTGTGACAGTATGAGATAAAAGTATTACAAATATTCACACCACTGTATTCTTTACGTACATTCTTCTCAGCTTTATTGGAAAATATTAGAACTACAGTTTCCACCAGGTGTCACTTTTACACAATATTGTACTGGGCTAAATAACATTCATAAAGAAATGAATGATATGAGAATATATTTTCTTGTAATATATGTACTGTGTGATGCTTGCTTCCCGCCCTTATTTGTGATAATTCACAGCTGTGCTAACATTTTGTTTTCATTAATTTGAAAATTGTAATAAAATGTGTCATTCCACATACTTTAATTTTGTTATTTTGTTTGACCAAAGTTTGTGTCACTGTGCATTGGTGTTAGTAGAAAGGGTTTGTGTCACTGAGTATTGTTGTTAGTAGGAAGTGTTTGTGTCACTGAGTATTGGTGTTAGTAGGAAGGGTTTGTGTCACTGAGTATTGGTGTTAGTAGGAAGGGTTTGTGTCACTGAGTATTGGTGTTAGTAGAAAGGGTTTGTGTCACTGAGTATTGGTGTTAGTAGAAAGGGTTTGTGTCACCTGAGTATTGGTGTTAGTATAAAGGTTTGTGTCACTGAGTATTGGTGTTAGTATAAGGGTTTGTGTCACTGAGTATTGGTGTTAGTAGGAAGGGTTTGTGTCACTGAGTATTGGTGTTAGTAGCAGAGTTGGTTTGTGTCACTGAGTATTGGTGTTAGTAGGAAGGGTTTGTGTCACTGAGTATTGGTGTTAGTAGAAAGGGTTTGTGTCACTGTGTATTGGTGTTAGTAGAAAGGGTTTGGGTCACTGAATATTGGTGTTAGTATAAAGGGTTTGTGTCACTGAATATTGGTGTTAGTATAAAGGGTTTGGGTCACTGAGTATTGGTGTTAGTAGAAAGGGTTTGTGTCACTGTGTATTGGTGTTAGTAGAAAGGGTTTGTGTCACTGTGTATTGGTGTTAGTAGAAAGGGTTTGTGTCACTGAGTATTGGTGTTAGTAGGAAGGGTTTGTGTCACTGTGTATTGGTGTTAGTAGAAAGGGTTTGTGTCACTGAGTATTGGTGTTAGTAGGAAGGGTTTGTGTCACTCTGTGTATTGGTGTTAGTAGAAAGGGTTTGTGTCACCTGTGTATTGGTGTTAGTAGAAAGGGTTTGTGTCACTGTGTATTGGTGTTAGTATAAGGGTTTGTGTCACTGAGTATTGGTGTTAGTATAAAGGGTTTGTGTCACTGAGTATTGGTGTTAGTAGTAAGGGTTTGTGTCACTGAGTATTGGTGTTAGTAGGAAGGGTTTGTGTCACTGTGTATTGGTGTTAGTAGAAAGCTACATTTTGAATATTATGGAGGTGTCCTGACAACAACAACAACGGTTACATCCTAAAGGAAATAGATTACATGTTTATGGAACAAGCTACTAGATGTATACATATTGGTATATAAGAATGTACTCTTTCAACTGTTTCACAATGTTTCTTTTGTAAATGTTAGTATGAACTAACCAAAATGAGCTTTGGAAATTAAATAATTCACCACAAAGATTGCAGAACACCATAAGAATGTTGTACAAGAGTAAAACAAATACAAGTGAAACACAGTTTGTGTCGTCTTTACATTTTTCAGCTACGTACCTGTACGTTTCCTCGTAAAGGTTACTGTATTTTATGCACCACATGGTGGTAACTTTCTGTATAATATGGTTATTCTTTCTGCTCATAAAACTGTGATTTTGGGTGACTTTTTGAATTTTTATAGCTGTTAATCAATGTGTCTTTTAACATTCTTTTTGTAGTTCCAGTCAATGTCCTTGTATATTTTTATTTAAACAATCAAAATTTCTCTCTCAATAAACTTTGCCTTCAGTAGGTTTTGAACTGTGTGTGTGGCTATTGTACTCTTCCACAAGAATTTTGTAAAGTGAATCACACAAATGTTGCACAGTATACAGAGATGAACATTGTGTTATTTAACCCTTTTGTAAAGGGCTCAGTGTAATAAACCCAGGTTCCTCTACACGTATGCACATATTAAGTATTCACACTATAACCTTTGATACAGCACGTGTATCTTCATAAAATATGATAGCTTTTTAGTAAAGATTACAATTATTTTGCACACAAAAAATCAAATTTCTTAATGAAATATCTGTACTAACAATTTCTTTGTGAAAGTAGCAAGTCTGTTTTGTTAGTAGTCTGACTGCAAAGTGATTTCATGTTATCATTGAAAAAAAACTATTCTTTGTTCCAAAAATCTCAAATGTTATTTGTGTAATCTCTAAAACCTCCTAAATGTATTTCAGTTTGTTTTTTTGTAGAACTATATAATTTGTTATTTTCTATACTTTAGCTATATGGTGTTTGTCACTGGACTAGCCTTATAAACATCATAAAAAAAGTTACTGAAATAAACACGAATTATGCTTTATTAGTGCTAGAATGACTACATGTTATAACATGAAAATACAGATGTTTAGTTTACGTAGCTTAAGTCTCGTAACACTATATGTTTATTCTGTTTTATTATGTTGACCTTCCAGTTATTCCTCGCTAACATTACATAATGTGCACTCACGTTACATATCCAGTAATATGAAACTGGCCTTTAGTCTTCACTGTCTTGGCAATGTTTTAGTGGACTAGTATTTTGTAATATACACTCATGTCAGTTATTATACATTATATATATGTATGTTGATTATTACTATTTAGGAATAAATTATTAACCTTATTTTTCTTAAAATATAGAACAATAAATCAAGAAGACAGGCAATTAATTATCTCTTCTCGCTATGACCTTTGAACTCGGTTGCTACTGGACATAGGTTGCCAAGCCTTTAAAATATCCCACATGGAGGATATCAAACCAAAGTTTTTTTGGTTTTTTTTTGTGGGGTATACATACAGTTAAATAACCAAAAAATCATAAATAACTACATTAACACCACAGAATTCCACTATAACTTAAGTTTAGTAACTAACGTGTATTTAGGTTTTAAAAAATATGAAACTTTGAGCAAACTAAAGATGCAGCCTACCTCATTGAAATCTTGAATCAAAAGAATGTGGTAGCCTTTTCAAAGATTAAATTAGCTGAAAAAAATCACTCTGGATACATTCTAAGTTATTGATTGGTTTTCACATGTCATATATTGAAGTAAGTATATATGTATAAGGGATTGTTTCCAAAATGTAAAGAGGTGAATGGTGTCACTGTTTGATTCAGTACATAAGTCGTATCTCGGCAGAATAAAAAGATATGAGATTCTTGTTTTATATTATAGCTTGTCAATATTAGTAATTTGAGTTACTAATTTGTATGAAACTACAGACTTAGTATTTTCACATTACAAACATCTAATTTTAAACAGCACTACATTCAACATACCATGTAATTCACTAAAATCTATATTTAGATGTGTCCTCTTAATATTTACTTTTAAATTAAAAATTATTTCATATATAATATTAAAGTTTGAATTATAATATACAATTTGATTCTAAACTTATTGACATTAATTTGTAAAATAGTAGTTCAATAAAATTTTGAATGGAAGTCAACAAATGTGATGACATATGACCTTTGACCCATTGTGAAAGGGATAATAAGTTATAGTTTTAATTGTACAGCCATGAAATGCTTAACGTATTCAGCTGCAACCTCTACTACTGTTATGTAATACTGAGAGACAAATGAGATGGAAAACACTCAGTTGATCACTTCATAACTATAAGCATACTTTTTTAATCAGTGATGACAAGAAAACCCACTTGTAGAAAAAAATAGATATGTAAAAATGGCTGGTTTGGGTTGAGAAAACTTTGTTTACGTAGAGGAGCGAACAACGTCGAAATGTGGCTCCCAAACAAACCGTTTTTACATATATAAGCATATTCTTTGTTTGTATTACACAAGATAAAATACATATGCAAAATCAAACAAGTTAGTGTTAATTTTGGAACATCTAAGTAGTGTTTTTTGTTTTAATTCTGGCTGGTCCATGAACTGAGTTCATCAAAATGTTTCTTCCCTTCATTATTCAGTGATAAACACCTTCATTATGTGGCCTATAAAAAAGTATTCCTGTAATTTGTGAGCCACCATTTCTGTGGTACAGATAATGTAAACATCCTCTTTAATAACATCTTGTAAGAAATCTGTAGAATTAATTGAATTGTTCAGCAACTAAGTTGTATTGTAGAAACCTGTGTATAAATAATAGTTATGAAAGTGGTATAGCGTACTGATATGAATGTTTTAACGGTCAACTGTTTATAATTTCATCATACATAAACGATACTGTGGATCTCCTATCAGTCTCACAGATATTATTTTACCCTTCTTCGGTGTAACATTCACTTAACTAAGAAAGTTGTTTTTGATGTGCATATTTTAGAACTTATTACAGATATAACCTTCAGTTTTCTTTACAGCATGTAAAATTACACAAAAAATATTATGGTTCTTATGCTTACATGGAAAGAGATCTTTATAGGTTTTCTGTTGTTAGATGGTAATAAAAAAGCCTGTTCATACTGGACAATCCAGTATCCTTACACCAGACAAGTATTCATATAAATTTTACCACTATGTTAACCCATGCCACTGAAGGTTATGTTTTCCAGCAAGATTTCTTGAAAACTGGGGAATGGATTTGGATAAAACTTTGTATAAAAGTGTACTAAGAACTGTTTAGTTTTTGGAGGGTAAAGGTCATAAAAATACAAAATGCTATCTGTCAACATGGAGATTAAATTATTGCAGTATTTTTGCACAATAACACAGTAAAACATGATTGGATTTTTATGAAACATGGTGGACATGTGTAGAATATTATCTTTCATTGGCCTGATAAGGACAGACACATTTTTGTATTTTTTGAGGACCAGATATGATCAACACTTTGTGGTGGAGTTATGCACTCTACTGAGTACTAAAGTGGTATGTTGTTACTACGTTAATGAATGGTACTTGACAATCCCATAATCTTACAACTAAACACCCGTACCAGCATACTTATTACTATTTTATGGTAGGATTGAGGACTTTAGTTTCTATGGTCCTAGAGGTATGTTGTTATGTTAATGAGTGGTTCTTTGGAAAACAGAAAATGTACAACTTTATAGTTTTATCTGGATACACCCAAAATGTTTTGCTGGTTTCTACACTCACAACAAAGGGTTACTGATATCAGTAACACCAGTTATAGTAGTATGAAGTTATATTTTCAAATGTTTGTGCAACTGTAAGTAACCCAGTGATTTTCGTTCTTACTGCTTAATAGGATATTCTGTTTAGAGAATGCAATGAAAGATTTATAAAAGACACATCTAATGTTATGAATATACAGAAAAAAGATATTTATTTTAATTATTTGTAGATAAAAAAAAAACAACAACACATCATACATGTTAAACTACTGGGTGGCAACGTATTTGCCCGAGAAAAACAAAACATGAAATATACATGATAAATAACATAATTAAATTACTTTTCTAATTTCATGTATATCACAGATAAAAGCAGTACAATAAATGAATAAAGAGATTACAATGATTTCCTATACGTTTTGGATACGACTAAAATATCTAGAAAACACAAAAGAGCAAAGTTTATTTTGTTCTAGCATTCAGCATGTTTGTAGAAATTGTCCTGATAAAACAAAATGCACAGTAATTGCCAGTAATAGATTGTAACTTAAAAAACGTAACCATTTTTCATCTAGGAAGACAGTTTTATTGTACATGTTTTGCTAAGAACTTATGTTGTGTATTTCTAGATTTCAAAAGACATAGTTGCAAGAAAGTATTTATTTTTGTTATATTATTTATTTTCATGCTAGAGGAATCAAATACTGGCCAAAACACACACTTTCCTAACTTCAACTACGTAGTGTCAGAGTGCATTACAGGTAGAATTGTCCCAATTCACACAACTATATATATAAAAAATTTGTATCAAAGACAAAAAATAATTATATTACTTTACACCGAAGAGGTAATTAGAATCTGAAAACTTCTGTGAAGAGGTAAATACTGCCTGTGGTCCATTAGTACCCCTAAATTGTAATGGGTCATTGTCATGGCGATTGATTTAAATGTGTCAGTTTTTCTTAAAGAAGATAGTTGGGTAGGAAGCTGGTATTTCTGTCCTTGTGTAAATTGACAAATAACTACTTGCAAAATTATAATGCATCAGAAAATAAAAGCTGTCTTTAACTATTGCACTGTGATATTTCAACGATAAACTTATAAATTGTGTCAATCATAAGTTATAACAAATGTTTACAGCACTGCTCTGTAACAAACCACAAACGTTTAAGACAATCTTATACTTTCACTAAAGTCTATGTAGTCAGTGAATTACAGGCAATGCTGAGCCTAAGAAAACAATGGGTATTGGAATAAAGTTTGTGGCACTGGTTATTTGCTTTCTTCTTATCATGTGAGTATGGACGATATGCTTGTCCTCAAGTAGCTTCTAACTTCTTTTTCTGATGAATGAAGAACTGGGTGAGCTTCGTTGGCAGATAGCCGAGATTGAGCTGATAAAACTCGACAAGCTGCAAGAGGTCGTAAAACTTTGTTTTCCCGCCATCTAGAGTGTAACATAACTGGTTCTTCTCTTCCATCTTGTTCAAAAAACAAAGGAAATTCTGCTTGTAATATATGAAGATACTCATTCACAATAAGACTGTTATACTAGATAATACAAACTGCTCTCACACAGGATTCATTGATGTGTAGTTTGGAAAAAATATTATTTTGTGTAGTGGCAGTTCAGAAGATGAAAAGGCCATACCGGTTCACAAACATTTTGAACCAATACAATATTTCTTAATTTTATATTAAGACCTATACTACATTTGTGTATAAAAACCAGAAAGCTTAGGGAATCATGTACTTTATTGTATATATAAACTAATACACTACTAACCAGAAAAACTTGAATATTATGTACATTCTAATTACAAACACAGGAAACAAAGTGATCAAAATGCTTAATGTTAACTTACCGAAGAATTTGGGTATGGTGCACTTTCCGATTATAAACATAAGACAGAACAAAGCAAGAAGGATTTCGATGGCTTTCACGTACTAAAAATACTCTTGAAAAGAAAAAGAAAAAATTGTTAAACCTAACTTTAATCATCTATTGTATACTTTATTAATAACACTAACTATCTTCATTAAAATCCTGAGAAATAATTCTAGAAATATTAAGGTTTACAGCACTCCACCAGTTACAGACTCAATAATAACTATTGCAACTCTCATTGGACTACATGGAAATCATTGTAGTTTTTATATCAACACTGTAGGAATCACTTCCATGTTTTTTTTATAATCCATTTACTGGTTCTGAACAAAAACACAACACTGTATTTCATACCAACAACTTAAATACAAATTACTTTGTACCCTGAACATCTAATTTAATGTTTACGGAATTGGGGTAAAAAGACAACTATACATTTCACAAAAATCTTCATTTATTAACCACCTGTTTGTTTCTTTATTGGTAAAACAATGGTTGTTAATAAATGAAACATATAGCTGCCTTTGTTGTTTTGATTGTGTAATTACAGAGTATCACCAAGCACCAATGGTTTAAAGTAATAATTATATATGTTTATTAATGTATTGTTATATTAACTTTACTGTCATAACTTTGTGAAAGACAATGAAAAACAAGTTTGTACTTTTCTCTCACAACACATGTTGAGGAGATGGTAAATGAATTTGTTCTACTGTGGTCATTTCTGATACCAGTGGAGTTGTGCAAAAATATTTATATATATTAACAAGATGAATTATCAGTTTGACTTTTTCTCCTAAGTTAACATGGTATAAATTTTTTTGGGGGGACAAAAAAAAAGTATAGTGAAATTTAATGGACGTGAAATAATTTAAATGTTTCAGCACATGATAAATCACTAAGTTACTTCTTCACCATTCTGTAGCAGTGGAGACTTGTTACAGAAATAGTCTTCATAATTACTTCACTAGAAAACAAACATACTGTTGTGGTCATTTGAAATCTTTAAAGTTCCTTTCTAGCAACAGATGGTGAGTTAACCCTTTAGCTTAGCCGTAGAGCTCTAGTTCATAGTGTGAGCATTCCAATCTTCAAATCGTGCTTGAAGGATTACTACAGAAAAACTAGCAATCATCTGACAACTATGGCAGATTACTTTTGTGAAAAGGGGAAGACACGAAAGTTTGAGTTTTTATAAACTGCCTTATTAGTAACAGTTATTGAGTTAATCTTTTGATTGATCATTTACTTGTAGTGAACATGTTTCTCGATCTAAACTCTGTTCGAGAAAGGTGCAAAGGGGTGTAAGTGTATCTGTCCAACAGCTAATATCCCCAGCCAAAGTGAATAATTACAGACAAAGAAAATAAACGTATGAGATCCAGTTATTTTTTATTGGGGGGGGGGCATATTTTGTCATTACATTCATTGTTTACTGACTCACCCATCCACAGTGCCATATTTTGTCGTTACATTCATTGTATACTGACTCACCCATCCACAGTGCCATATTTTGTCGTTACATTCATTGTATACTGACTCACCCATCCACAGTGCCATATTTTGTCGTTACATTCATTGTATACTGACTCACCCATCCACAGTGCCATATTTTGTCGTTACATTCATGATATACTGACTCACCCATCCACAGTGCCATATTTTGTTATTACATAATCATTCATTGTATACTGACTCACCCATCCACAGTGCCATATTTTGTCGTTACATAATCATTCATTGTATACTGACTCACCCATCCACAGTGCCATATTTTGTTAAAAGCTGAGTTGACTCTTCTCGTGACATTCCAGTGTAAAACCATGGCTGAACAGAATGAACACCAAATTCAAAATCTGAATCAGTTGAAGCCTGTGAGGTTTGGTTAGAAATAAGCTTTTTCTGAAAATGGAAAAAATAAGTCAAGCATTAATTTGGTTTTATTAAAAATAAGAAACCTGGGATACAATATTAATCTGATAAAAACAAATTAACTATAAAGACAATGACTTCTACTTGAACTAACTGGTGTCTAGTTAAAGATCCATACATGCAAGCTGGGCTTTGTTAAAATCTCTTAACCATGGACCCATACACAAGTTGATAACTTGAAATATGAGTGATGATGTCCAGATAAACATTTCCCACATGTTTCCAATTAGACTTAAAACTGAACTCTATTCCACAGTTCATCATGCTTTAAGTTTCTATGACTTAATTTATTTGGAACCAAACTGACATCTCGAATAAACAGTCATCTACTAGTGTTTAATGCAATAATAAACATTTATTACACTGAAGATTATACCTATGGAATCCAAATATTGTTATATATACAGTACGTTAATGTACCATGCATTTCTATCTTCTCATGTTATTATAGTATTTATTCTGAATTTATGATTTATTCTACATATGTTTCGGTTTCACATAACACAAGGCCATGAAAAGAATTACCATATTTGCCACAATATAACAAGCACTCAAATGAGAGATTAACCTGGAAAAAAATTTGTTTTTCTACATATCAGGTACATAAAACACACTGAATAATTTCTAAATACAGTTTAGAGCTATCAGTGTATTAAATGGTTCTGGAAATTGTTTTTTACTTGTAACTTTTATACAGTTTATTGACAAAAGTTTATATGTGGTAATACACTAAGTTAAATCATTTGTCTTCATCATTGCTATAACTGATGCTATAAATTGCATTTACTTCCTTTGGATCTTTGCTTCATCCTCCTCTGGTTCCCACAGCATATGATCATCTGCACCATCCATAACGTTGAATATGTAACATGTTTTAAAACCTTTAATGATATTTTACAATGTTTTGGTGGTAGCTTGTAGTAAAGCACCTAATAAAACTGAAAGTACACTGTTTTGGGGAAGGTATTTGTAGAAAAAAAAGAACATTATATTTAGCCAAACACAGTAAACTGATTTAATTCTAGCTGCCTTTGTACATAATATATTTTCTGCCAGTGAAGAATATTGCTGTAGCACTACACACTGTGCAAGTATATTGACAGTAGTGTTCATCAATGGCAGATTAGATGAAATCTGAAGGTTACAACCTCTCTTCAGTGACATATCTGATTCCTAACAAAACAGCATTATTGAATCTCATACCTAAAAAATACTGTAATCTCTTGGTTAGCTCTCACAACTGTTCATTTTGACAAGTTTAATACTCTCCTACAGTTTAACACATAACATTTTATATCTTGTTAGATACCTCTAAGTTGTTAGGAAGGTTTAAGAGTTAACTATGTAGTAAAGATTATCTCCTTCATCCACTATACACATTATTTAAATATATTTTTGGGGGTATGAATATTGTTTCCTTGCATTTCTGTACACTTGTGTCCCGTGCCCCTTTTTAAATTAATTTTACTTCATATTAAATATCCTGATGAACTTTCTGTTATTAAGTGGACCTATTCCATACCTCTAAGGTAAACTCAGTTTCACTCATATTTCACACACGTGACAATGTACTGTGGAAAAAGTCATAACCGTATAGTGAACATCAGTTGCTCACTTCGTAATAGTCCATTTGCTACCAAAGTACTTACAGGTTGAATTAATATTTTGTTTAACTTTAAAAATCAGTTAGGTATTCCAAACAGCAAATTGAGAAGAAGATAAAAACACATGGCAAGCTTGAAAACTGGACAGACTATCAGCTCTTTGTGAGTGTTATAAAGAAGTACACCAAAGAAATAACACCTAAGTAGACGTACATAAAATTCAACTAGTTAGCATTTCTTATAATCAACCTTGATGGGTCTATAGGGTCATAACCTTCTCAGAACTGTAATTTAAAGATGGACATCATACAGGTTTTGTGAGTGAATATGTGTAATTAAAATAAGGAAAGAATTTAGACTTTCAAAAATACTAAACACCCTCTGAAGAAAAAACATTGGAAAACAACTGAAAGTAATATATATATAAAGAGTTCAATTACTGGATGAATAAATGGCAGATGGTTTTTATATAAAGTAATCCACTTGAGATATCACAATTTTAATATAATTTTTATGGGAATAACCTTAACAGCATTGTGGGAAAAAAAAAAAAACATCTTGGAGTAATAGTCGATTAGTCTCTTATTCCATCCAATTAGCATGCTGTTATTAGTGGCAGGGCAAATAGAATTTTAGATTGCATTTACAGAAATACCAAATACAAGTACAGGGAAGTGATAATGTGACTGTATAGGTCATTGGTTAAGTTAGACCACATTTGGAGTACTGCATTCAGTCTTTGGTTTAGTTAGACCACGTTTGGAGTACCGCATTCAGTCTTTGGTTCAGTTAGACCATGTTTGGAGTACTGCATTCAGTCTTTGGCTCAGTACCTTGGAAAGAGCATCAAACTGTTGAAAAGGGTTCAAAGGAAGACTAGTAGGACGATACCTAGGATGGAAAGATTGTCATACAAGAACAGATTAAAATGTCCAAACTATTCTCTTGAAGAAAAAGAAGGTTAGAGGGAATCTGTTTGAAGTGTTTAAAATTTTTAAGGGAATCGATAGTGTTGAGGCATCATCTTTCTTCGTATTTAATGGTCAATATGCTAAGGCTAGGGACACAAATATAAACATTTGCAAACTAGAAGCCATCTTTATTTTTACAAAAACATTATTGTTGGCTTTTGGAATGGGTTGTCTTCAGGTGTGGTGAATGCAGTAAACTTAAAGAAAAATTAATAAACATTTGAATGATAAGGCAGGCATCAAGTTTTATAGTGTTTAGTTTAGTGGATGGAACAGCCGAGATGGTTCAAACAGTCCCTCATTGTCCTTTAACATTATGTTAAATACATCCTTTGAAACCAAGCCACATCAGCTGGAATAACGTAACCAAGCCACGTTAGCTATGATAACATACCCATTTGTTCTTATTTTCAAACTTTCTAAAGTGTAATGATTCAGAGAACAAAGAGTAGTACATAATACTTTTAAAATGAAATTCCTATTTGAAAGAATAACTGGTGTCTTCTTAAAGAGAGTTCTTAATGACTTAATTTCACTTGGTATTTCAATGCATTTCCATTTTGCAGAATACGTTCTCTCCCAGGTAACCCTGAAACTTGACTGAAACAAAAATCAGGTATTAATCTTACACTGGTGATGGGCTACAATAGAAGCTTCAGAAAAAACAAAATGATTGATTGATTGATTTAGTGTTTTATGGTACAAAGCAGCGAGGCTATCTGCGCCAGACATTCGGTAAAAATGTAAAAAAAAATAAATAAATAAATGTAGTAAGAGACATAAATGGAAATGAAGGTAAAACAAAAAAGTATAAAACCAATGTTGACACCTAGTCTACAATGTTAAGATAGAAGGCAGAGTATAAGAAGTTGTAAGGTATTTACTCTAGCAAAAAGGTAATGATCATAACCCGCCAGGAAGACTAACAGGTAAGTTCAAGAACCACCATCAGTCACCTGAAGTTGGTCTTTCCAGTCCTGGTTCCGGGTTATGTGTCATAGCAGCTATTATCAAAATGTAAAAGAATAAAAGTTTTAAAAGACACTCTGCAAAATCTTAATAATGAGTAGCCAAATGTCCAGTAAAAAGATAAAAGTCAAGTAAATGGAGTAAAATTTGTAAAAGTAATTGAAGATAAAAGCAAAACGGCAATTAAAAGAGAAAATGGCGTAAAAACCAATGTTGACATCCTGTCAACAAAGTTGTAAAGAACTACCTGTAGCAGAATGGTAATGATCATAACCCGACAGGAAGACTAACAGGTAAGTATAAAAACCACCGTCAGTCACCTGAAGTTGGTCTTTCCAGTCCTGGTTCCAGGTTATGAGTCAATATGGCCAGTACTAAAAAGTTAAGTAGTAAAAGTGTGAAATGATATGCAGCAAAAGTCTAATAACAACTCGCCAGGACGACTAACGAGTAGTTCAAACGGATAGTTCAAACAGTAGCGTTAGTCACCTGAAGTTGGCCTTTCCAGTCCTGGTGTCGAGTTATTTAATGTTCTGGCCATTGTCCAATGTCAAATTGAAGGAGAGAGATTAAAACTGTAAAAAAGGAACCACAATTAAAAAGGTGTAATGAATAAATATGCAACACTTAAATGAGATTAAAAAGATTAATGGCCATTAAAAAATTAAAAACATTATAAAGGTGGACAGAGTCACCATCACCAATAATTCTGTCCAATGTTACAGACTGACCCTGGGAAAAAATATGTTTAAAATATTGCCTTCGTTGAGAATTGTAACGATGGCAAGAATGTAAAACGTGGCTGATAGTGATTTGAGTGTTACACAAACTACACATTGGTGCATCAGTTCCAGATAAAAGAAAATGATGAGTTAAAAAAACTGTTACCAATGAGAAATGGGCCAGTCAGTTTCGAATATCAGCGAGAATAGGATGTGAGCTAACGTGTAGCGATTCCAAGGCAAGTATAGAACTAAGCGAATCAGTATAAATAGTGCAGTTGGAGTACTGCTCAGCTGCAATATGATCCAGGGCAAGAGATATGGCATACAGTTCAGCAGTGAACACAGAAGCTGTAGAAGGGATTCTGCATGCAACTACTGACCCATAGCAAACCATAGCAGAGCCCACTGAATTACCTGATTTGGAACCATCTGTATAAATGGGAACTGAATGATTGTTTGAAAGATATTCATTGAATAAAAGGCGGTACTTCAATCTGGAGTATCTGCCTTTTGGGTGACTGAAAGAAAGGTCACATTTGGGAGCTGTAATAAGCCATGGTGGGATGGGCCGATCTGTGGAATCTGCAATGTTATCCAAGGACAGACCCAACTCATTCAATTGCGCCCGGATGCGAAGGCCAAATGGAGCAATGACAGATCGTCTGTTCTGAAAAGTACTGCCCACCGAGGAAGGAAAATACATTTCCAGGTGGGATGCTTTGGTAAGGAATGAAGTTTCAAAGTATATTGTAAAGATAGTTGCAAGCGGCGAAGGTGTAGAAAGGTTCATGAGATTCAATGTATATACTTTGAACTGGAGAGTGCGGAAAGCCCCAGTGCAGAGTCAAAGTCCTTGGTGATGAATGGGGTCCAGCATCTTTAAGGCGAGGGTCTGGCAGAGCCATAGACCATTGATCCATAATCGATTTTCGATCTAATAAGAACGCGATATACCTTTAACACTGAACAGCGATCTGCCACCCAACTGGTAGAAGAGAAACACGGAGGATGTTCAGTGCTCTTGTGCATTTGACCCGAAGCTGCTTTAAGTGTGGCATAAAGGTCAGTTTACGATCAAAGATAAGCCCCAAGAACTTGGTCTCTGGGACCATTGGCACCAAAACTTCACCGATATGAAGTTCAGGATCAGGGTGAAAACCCGTCCAGCGGCAAAAGTGCATGCATACAGTTTTGGAGAGAAAAATTAAAGCCGTTCGCCAGAGTCCACTTCCATACACAATTGAGGGCGGTTTGTAGTTGCACGCTCAATATATCTCATGTTTGACGACTGACATGAGATGTGAAAGTCGTCGACATACAGCCCATTCGCAACAGTGAGAGGGAGTTGTTCAGTGATGGCCTTTATCTTTATACTGAAGAGTGTAACACTCAATACACAGCCTTGCGGGACTTCAAGTTCCTGTACAAAAGAACGGGAAAGTGTCGAACCCACACAAACTTGGAATCTCCTGTCCATTAAAAATTTTTTAATAAACATGGGTAGATGGCCACGTAACCCATATGTATGGAGGTCTCACAAAATGCCATATCTCCATGTTGTGTCGTAAGCCTTCTCTATGTCAAAGAATATTGATACAAGATGTTGGCGGTTGAGAAAGGCTTCTCTGATAGATGTTTCTTCAAGACGAATTAGGTGGTCTGTGGTGGAGTGCTGTCGACGGAACCCACACTGGGTGGGCGAGAGGAGGTTGTTTGATTCAAGGAACCAAACAAGACGAGCAATAACCATCCTTTCTAATGTCTTACAGAGACAGCTCGTCAAAGCAATTGGACGGTAGTTTGAAGGAATCTTGGGATCTTTCCCTGGCTTAGAGAAAGGTAAAATAATAGCCTGGCGCCAGGCATCAGGAAAAACATTCTCCTGCCAGATCCAGTTGAAAACAATCAGAAGGACATCAAGAGAAGCAGGAGATAGATGGTGCAGCATGTCATAATGAATATCATCAGGTCCAACAGACGTACTGGCAGACCGATGAAGAACCATTTTTAGTTCCACCAAGGTAAAGGGACAATTATAGTCAAAGAAACAGTCAGTTCGAAAGGAAAGAGGTGATCGCTCTGCCCGAGTCTTGATGGCCAGGAAGGTGGAGGAACAAGCAGAAGTGCTAGATACCTGGCAAAAGCTTTCACCTAGAGTGTTAGCGATATTCCGAACATCAGTCACCTCCTGACCATCAGAGAGTAAGATCGAGAGGGGGACAGAATTGTAGTGCCCATTAACCTTTCGAATCCTGTCCCATATGATCTTGGAACTGGTGGTAAAAGATATGCTGGTTGTGAACTTAATCCAAGATTCCTTCTGGCTTTGACGTCTTACCCACCTAGCATGTGCACGGGCCCGTTGGAAAGCAACCCGGTTTGAAAGTGTGGGATATCTGAAAAGTATCCCAGGCCCGCTTTTGAGCCTTCCGTGCTAAGTGGCAAGCAGGATTCCACCACGGACGAGGATATCGTGGAAAACGTGTCGAGGTTTTAGGAATACACTGAGCAGCTGCATGTGTAATACAGTCAGCTACCGCTGCTACACAGTCATCTATTGATGGCTGATTTACGATGGCAGAATCAAGTTCTGCGAGAGCAGTGAAAGTGGACCAGTCTGCCTGATCCAGCTTCCACCGGGGCACGCAGGTAGGGTAGCATCGACCACGGCCAGTCTCTCTCAAAAGGATCGGAAAACGATCACTGCCTAGTGGATTACTGTCAACCCTCCATGAAAAATGGGAGAATAATGAAGGGGAGCAAACTGAGAAATCAATAGCGGTAAAGGACTGACTAGGTGCATGAAAGCAAGTGGAAGAACCAGTATTGAAAAGAGAAAGATTGTGATCAGAGAGCATCCGCTCTACAGATCGGCCTCCCCATCAATAATAGCACTTCCCAGAGGATGATGTCCATTAAAATCCCCTAGGATTAGAAATGGAGATGGCAACTGTTCAACGAGAGCATCAAGATCTGATTGATCGTATGTCTCTCCAGGGGACAGGTACAGAGAACAAACAGTGATGGTATGACCCAAGGAAACACGCATGGCTACAGCCTCCAAGGGTGTGTTGAGTGACAAAGACAGGGTGGGCACGTGTTGATCAACCAACAGTGCCACCCCTCCATGTACTCGACCATCACACAACCTGTCATTTCTGTACAGAGAAAACTGCCGAATGGAGACAGTATCAGCAGTTTTGAGAAATGTTTCTTGTAAAGAAAGACAAACAGGATGGTAAAAAGCAATCGGCGTTTTGATATCATCCAGATTAGAACATAAACCTCGATAGTTCCATTGTATCAATGTGGCCATTTTTAAGAACGGGTAGGTGAAGTGGCTGGAGAACCCTTCGGTTTACGACCACGTCTTTTTTCTTTACTGTCTTTAGTCGGAGGAGGTCTATCAACCTCCATGGATCCTGCTCTGGGTCGGGTGGGCAGGTTTTTGTTATTGGAAGGGGAATCCAGTGACTGAGGACGCGAACAAATAATTGTTTTGTCTCTTGTGGTGGGAGAAAAAGATGTATCAGAAGAAATACCTGTATTTGAAACTGAAGGACGTGGATCTTGAGGTTTGTTGGAAGGTATGGGAGGAACAGAGATGGGTGTGGAAGTCGATTCATCAACCTTTTTAACCACGGAGGTCAAAAGGCTTTTGTTTTGAAAATGATTCTCTTGGAGGCACAGAGAGATCTGTCTGCACTCCCACTGTAGTTGTGGAACGAAGTGCAGCAGCATATGTCCGAGATGGAGTTGTGGACAGCAATTTCCGAGCCTCAGGATAACTAATGTTATGTGTCGTTTTCAAACGCTGCACCTCTTTTCCTCCAACCATTTTGGGCAAGAATGAAAGTAAGAGGGTGAGAACCATTGCAGTTTACGCAATGTGGGTTCATGTCACAGTCATAGGCATCGTGGTCCTTGCTTCCACAACGAGCACATGTCAGGGAACCAAGACAAGATGTCTTTGAGTGGCGAATCTCTGACATTGGAAACATCGAAGAGGGTTTGGTATGTATGGCGAACCCTGCAAATGAATAACCTGCCTTGATGGTGGCAGGTGCACGTGGTGAAGTAAATGTTAAAACGAGGGTATTTGTTGGCAGTGTAACTCCATCTTTGTGAGTAGAGATCGCCTCACTGCAGAAACTCTTTGAGTGGAGAGACCAGCGAGAATCTCTGACTCAGAAGCGTTCTTCAAATTCCTTTCAACAATAACTCCTCGTGAAGAATTCAAGGTAGCATGGGGTGTAACCTCAATAGGTATATCCCCAATTGCCTTTGAATTCAAGAGGAGTTCAGTGTGTTGGGATGTGGATGTTTCAACCAATATGTCTCCAGATCGAAGTTTCTTTACTGACTTTGGAGAGCCAGCAAGTACCTCTAGTCCCTTTTGAATAAAAAAAGGGGACATTTGCCCTAAAGGGTTTTCTGAAAGAGAATGTAATATAAGAAAATGAGGTACATGTGTTACTGATGTTGAAGATTGCTGTTCTGAGTATTCAAGGCGTGGTCGCTTACCCATTGACTGTTTTTTACAATTTTATTTAAATTTTTTTGAGGATCCATAGGAAAAGAAAAATTTCGGTACCCACTAACCCCACCCACCATGGAGCCCTACAAGGGGACGCACTACAAAGTCACGCAAGGACAATGCAGCAACGCCAGGGTTTCGTGAGCACTATACCCAAACACCAGCATCAGGTACAATGTCCACAACACCTGTTGAGAACTTCCAACACTGGTACTTGGTTGACTCTAGCCCAAGTGGACTAGCCAATTGACCCAAGGGGGGCCACCCAAAGGCCGCCCGTCTACAGAAATTTGAGGCCAAAGTGGTGTGTTAGGGTTGGACCCTTCAAACAGCAGGATCCTCTCCTCCCTTTCACGGGTCGCCATGCACGGCAAACACGTGGGTGGATGTTTAGATCCCAGAGAAGGTAACCTGATAGAACAGAACCTTCCCTGGGAGGTCCCCTCACCACGTACAGGAATCCACACCGAGGGGAAAACAAAATGTATTTAGAATTAAGAACCATTAATATGAAAGAGAATACTGAACAATCTTATAATATGATTCAAGTTAAAGGTAACCAAATGCAAGTTAAATCTATGCGAGGTCTGAAAGGGGATTGCCACTTAGCTACAGCAGTGTGCATATTTAATCAAACAACTTATTACTCCTGACTGATTATACGTATGAAAAAAACAAATGCAGTTTAAAATGTTGGAAAAATCATCAAAATAAGAAATTATAGATTTTACAAAAGTTCTTACTGTACTAAAGGAAGATGTAGAAAAAGAGAACCAAATTACACATCAAACTGAGAACATAAACATGTCAAGTTCTTATTGATGCCATAAGTGGCCAAACTAAATATCAGCACTGTGTAAACAGAGAGATTATTGGTGTAATAAATTCATTGATAGTTTCATGTAGAGATTAACTTCCAGTAATTAGAAATACATTTCAAAAACACACTAACAACTATTCTTATTTATAATGTTATAAAATGATATTTGTTTGGGTTTCTAATAATCTTTTACAGCACTTTCAACCAAAATATAAACTGCATCTAACTTGTCAAAACTTTTACTTACCTTCCACTTCTGAGCTTCAACTGCAGTTATTGCTTCAACTTCTGCTGGATTTTGGACCACACAACCAAACTTTCCTGTGAAGTCCATTGCTACCTGAATTTTATCACAGAGGTAATCCTAAGAAACAAAACCAATACTTCTTATATTGAGAACAACATATGATGCATCATACTGACTCAATCGACACACACCAACACAAATGGCACATCCAACTGATACAACTGAATATTTTAACTTGATATAGTCACTAATTAACAATTAGTACTCAACTTTTAACCTATTAATACAACACCAGCTATTCTAGGGTGGCCTGCTCATTATAAGACAAAATAAGAGCGAAACAGTGTCTGGGTGCAAAATGCCTTCTTTATAACATACAAATTAAACAACTACATGCTTGTCTAAATAGCTGATTCAGAGTAATTACAGTACACACGTTGAAGTGGCAGAAATAAAAGTTATACATTTCATCCAGTATTTTAAGAGATACATTCACAGATCTAGCAAAATATTGGTATTACAACAGAGCATTACAAACACCACTACAATAAAATGTTGTACAACTAGGCTTATCAAAAAACATTTAATATACGATGTCTCTATCAGAAAATACATATGACACAAAAGGGTAAAAATATATTTAAAAAGCAAACTACTACAACTTACAAACTTTATATCTCTATGTTTTTCTTGGGTTTTGCTTTGGTAGAGAGAGGAACTGTCAAGAAAGTTCCATCTTGACTTGACTTCTCTGTAGTTTTCAACCAACTTCTTACCAAACTAGGAGAAACGAAACTTTAGGTTGAAAAATGGAAGCAAATTTATTGAACAAATTTAATAAAGAATCAGATAGAAATGTACTCTTATGTATGTTTGAGAGCAACCATTTGTTTTTTGTATTTCTCTATTTATGAATTACTACCAAATAATAATTTTTACATTTAAAGCTGATATTAGTTTATTTCAAGTTAATAATATTTTTATCTGTGTATAAATTTGACTTTAAACAATAGTAATTATATCTCAGTGATGTCGAGAAAACACACTTGTAGAGAAATATATATGCAAAAACGGTTCGTTTGGGTTGAGAAAATATTTTACATAGAAGAGCAAACAACGTTTCGACCTTCTTCGGTCATCGTTAATAATTATATCTACCTATAGATGTGTATCTCAAGAGAGCAAAACATTTATCTCTGTCAAGTTACCAAAACTATTCATTCTAAAATGAAAAACAAAAACAGTGTGGATATTGTTTTCAATACTTTTGAACTTCTATAAATAACAAAAGTAAAAAAGATGAAATATGTTGTTTTTGTGTAGTTTATAAACTAACATTAATAAACTGGAGGATGTGGAGGTAGATGATAATATTGTGGATGGAAAAGGTAACAAATCAAGAAATTCTCAGTGTGGTGAATGTGGAAATATATGTTGTACCAACCACCAGGAAGAGAAGAACAGCACATTTTGGCCACAAGATGAGACAAGACAACACCGCGATACAGAGTGAGACCAAGAGCACAGTGGATAACAAATATTACAGAGTGGACTGGGTAGGGAAAATATGAAGGCAGAAGTGGAGGACTGTGACAGCCAACCTTCCTGATGAAGACAGCACACGATGGTAATGATCGTATTAAAAACACGATCCACAACAATAATTTTATATTTGTTTACAAACATATACACTCACAAAACAAATTACAAACGTCCATGATATCCCATGTTTCAAATAATGGCTCAAAGCTACACAATGTCTATTAGATATAGACAAACTTAATTTTGAACTGATATGATAAACTAGAAGGAAGTCACTTAGCATTCACTAACAACTTCTTGGGCTAATTTATAGAACAGTGGGATTATACAAGTATTATAGTTTCAACAACCTCAACGAATGCAGCAACTGTTATTTGGAAGCAATGGAATAAAAACCATGTCCCTCAGATCCATACTTTGGCATTAACCACAAAGTCACCCCAATCCTATTAATTATACAGCTTTAATTGCTGAAAATATTGATTAGAAATTTAATGTGACTATTTTAATTTGATTGTCAGATCAATTTATGTCATGTAATTGTTAAAAGTAGACACAAATTTATTAATGGTGCACAATCGTTCAAGACAACTTTATACAATTGTTTTCTAATTCTGTTGATTGATAACGATAACATTAATTCAAATGACTTATTTAAACAAGTAGAATTTCAATAGTGTAGCTACAAAACCCAGAACAATCCCATTATTAACGTGCATCTAAAGAATGTAGGAATGTGATACATCACCTTTGCTAATCGTAATGCAACCATCCAGCACTCTTGTACTTTCTCACTTGCACAACAAAACCATCTTAGCACAGTTGCAGATCTTCCAAGGTTTCTTTTAGGCTAAAACAGTGCAAAGGTTAAAATAGGTTTTTAATGTACTAGTCACGGCTTCACTTATTATGAAATATATTATTTCCAAGTATTTTATTTTCTAAAAGGAAAGTAATTATTATACATTCTTTACTTTAAAATCACTTAAAGTTAATAAATCAGAAACTAGTGTTTAAAAAACAAAATACTGACCTTTAAACAAAAACCGAACTTTGTTGGAGCTTTATTACACTTTCCTTCCATTGGTAAAAAGATATCACTGTTTTGTAGGTCTAACAAAGGATACATCTGTTTTGGTTTCTACAGAGAAGCAGATAAAATAGAGAATTCAATCATTTTTTAACCACGTAAAATCTCACTGAATTTATTCACTAAATCTTAGGATTGCTCTAAGTTCTCAAAAGTGATTAATTTTGGTATTCGTGAAAAACAATCACATGTTGCCACAACATGATAGAAAGTAATTTAAGGGCACTTATCCAAATCACTAACCAGTTTCACAGACATATATCTTAATATGCAGAGGTGTATATGTTACAACCTTTCTATCAAAAACAGGGAGAACCTCAGCACGTTATCTTCAAGCCTAAAGAAGTACTTTCTCCAGGAATTTTTGTGTGGTTCTTTAAACCATAGAAAACTTTGCACAGCTGGCATGTTCTTTCCTGAATGGAGCATATTCTGTAATAAAACAAAAACACAAATCCTAATTAGTCGTATTTTGATGAGCGTTATAATATGTTTACATTAACAGACATTTCTAGTTCTAACGTACCAGGTAATTACAGTTGATTTAAATCACAAATCTTAACAAATTTGATCATTACTTTACATGTTTCATTTGGGAATCACAAGTGTCCCTTAACTGTTAATTAGCAAAAGTTTATGCATATCTTTGTGTTCATTAACAGAAATATATTTTTATTACATTATTTTTAATATTATTTGAAAAGATGAGTACAAGCTATTATTTAATAAGACAAAGCATATTAAAAGTCTTTCAAAGCAATTTACATTTTTTTTTACATCTTTCCAAGGACAAATCCATGCTCACCATTAACAAAAGATAGCCTTCTATGTTTACTAGTTGTAATTTATGCAAACATTTGTTCTTACAAACAAATTACCGACTGCTGCTAACAGACTTCCTGCCACTTTTCATCATTTGGAAATATACAAACATTTCCTTACAAAACGCAAATTACAAACCATCTTCAAAAAAATGTTCATAAATTGTCTATTTATTTTATTCTAGTTATTTTTATCAAAATCATTTAAACCAAAACTTCTCTCAGCCATTAACTTTTCAGTGTAATAATTCTGTTTTCCCCATTAAAATAGAGAGTACTAGCCAACACCTACGGTGGTTCTATGAATCTTGAAAGGTATCAATGGATACAAGGATAAAACAGTGAAAAATGTGGACATGTTTTGAACATACACCACACATAGTCTCAGTAAGATAAGAGCTTTAAACCTATTTTTAACTGAAACACACTTATCAGTATTTAAATGAGAAAACAGATGTATAATAACATACAACAATGAACATCAGGCTTTAAGTTATCACATATTCAGCTTTTTCCAATATGTTTAGTGGAATTATCCATCCAAATTTACCACTGATACAAACAAAATGTGAAGTACCTGACAGTGAGTTCGTCATACTTGTTCATGTCCATCCTTCTGTGAGGACGAACATTCAAAACCTGCCCACCATTTGTTAGTTCAAAACAAAACACTCCAGGACAAGAATACAGTTGTCTATATATTTTTTGTAATTATTTTTCAAACATAAAGTGTGAAAAATACGAAAAAAAAGGGCTTGGGGTGGCACGTATAGTGGTTAGTGTTTGCAGATGGTGAGCCTGAGGATTCATGGTTTGTATCCTGTTACCACAAATACACCCTCAATGCTTTAGACCCATTGCTATGCTAAAAGAATGACATTCTGCCAGTTGTAACTGAAGAGTTGGAAAGGGCAGATGGAAATATTATTACAAGTAAGCTAACAAAAAAGGACAAGAACAATTATTATTATTATGAGATTTACAATTTGGTCATGGAAGAAAAGAAAAGGATGAAAAGTTTGATGGAGAAAAAAAGGAAAAGGAAAAATTGGAGAAAGGAAAACGTAGCAAAAGGAAACAAATATTTAATACACAGTTAAGTCACTGGGGCCACACTACTGTGCCATCAACCAGTCAGTCAGACATGGCATAAAACTAGGGTAGGATTTTACGATCTTTGATTGAGGTTATGGGAGTGGTCCAAATTTTGTTTGGAAGAATGTTTACCACTGGGTGGTCAGTGGATGTTGTTGACCAGCTGCATTGCCTTTAAACTATTATTTTAAAACTAGGGACAACCATGTGCACATAGAATTATGTAGCTTTCTCAAAAATTTGAAACAAATTGAATGGAGAAAATGTTTTCCCTGCAACAGAACCAGACAGTGAATAGATGTAAAAGACAAACCTTTATGAAAATGCTAGTACTTGAAAAAATATATAAAATTTCCTTCAAAGAGCGTTCTTTCTACTCAATTCTTCATTTCTCCGTTCTCCTCAAATGAAGCTTCCCAACTTACAGTTTGAGAACACCTGTTCCAGTGGTCAAGACGTCAAACTGAGCTCTGACCGTTTGTACAAGTATTCAAAGGGCATCTGCTTCCATAAATGCTTTGTAAGTGGCCTAAGATGTTTACATACATCTTATATGCACTACAGCCTTCAAGTTACCATAGTGTGTGTATAATAATATTTTGTAGACAAAGTTTGATAATTTTTAATAAGATATTGATGTAATTACTTTACTAAACTTTTATTGATTTGGAAAATAACTTATTCTGAGAGTACATAACTACATACCTGTACGGTAATCATCTTAGTAAGAACTGTTGATCCTGTTACACAATCCATCTGTGTGCCAAGATCCACAAGCTCCAATGGATAAAAATTCTGTTGTAATAAAACAGTGTTCTTATTAGTTCTTTCACAGGATAAGTCAGTCGTTAATTATCTCTACATCTCCACCCATCTTGAAAATTTTGACAATTAATAAAAACAACAATTTGAAGACACGTGACAAGTATGTGGTATATTATTCGTCACAAAACGTGTACAAAAACAAATTATAGCATTATTTTTAGCGTATTTGGTTTTAAAGCAACTGGTAGAAACAAAGAATACAGAATGTAAAAACGAGAAAAAATTTCCTTCCCAGTTCGTTTTATTAAACTTTTAATCACGCAACTAATCATTATTTCAATAACAGTTAATTTAGACTAATTATAACCAATATCAATCCTGAAACAAGCTGTGCTTTTGTAGTATTTTCTTTGGTGATTAATAGAACAATATATTTTAAAAATGAGTACTTAAGTTTATTGCCAAAGAATAATAATATTATTATTGTATTGCAATACTTATTTAATAATTAATACACAAAAAAACGAACGTATAATGTAATCTCATTGCACAAAATACCTTTGAACAACAATAAAAACACGGTGTTTCCAACTTCCTACTCATTGCACATTATTTTCAATAATTAGACTACAAGGTCATGTTTTAACACTTGGACATATGAACAGTTTCTATGCAATAGCTGTTACAGCAGTAAAATATAAAACAATGAGGTCGTATAACCAGTGAAGTACAAACAACATCCTCTCTAACCAAAATTTCAAACGTAATATCGTGCTACTAAGAATTCTATTGTTAAGACTAATTATACATGTTTAAAATATAGTTTGTGTTATTGCGTGTTGTTAATAATAAATAATTAACTGTTCTCACACACCCTAATACAGTGATAGTAATACAGATGGTGCTGTTGTTAATCAATAATATAAATCAATTAGTAGTAAATTTATTTCCACTTGAAAATTGTTTCTATATCTTAAAAGGGCCCAATTATCGCCTATCTTCTTAAGTTGTAATATCATTGAACAAATGCTTATAAGTGTGGTCAATTAAGTTTTAGAATCGAAACAGTAATTAACAAATATAAAGAAATCAGAATAACACATAAAAAAATGCATCCAGGCTCGTCCTCGTAATATAGTGCCATCTGTAAAAAATAAAGCAACCAACCCATGCAATATTGCTTCACAAAAGTAAAACTAACAAATCGTAACAGTTTCTTTATTGAATAAATAAAATATCGACAACAGTATCCTGTAAACAAATTTAAGAAACATTATTTTTGCAAAATCTCAAATGCTTTATTGAAGCCAGAGAAAGAAGAATCATGTTATTTCTAATATACACTTTTATAATTTTTTTAAACAATAAAATTGCTTTTTATTTATGGAAAATTGTCACTAAATTAAAAAATAAACCATTATACTTTCTATGAACCCTAACTGCTTCGAGGCTGTTCGGCCAGTCCGAAGCAAAATTGTAGAATGTCTTAAGATGGTTAAAGCTGAACTTAACCCTATTTTTATTTTGAAAAGTGTGTTGGGTAATTACTCACAGTCTATTGAGTGAATCTCAAATAATCTTGTTAGTGTAAAAATTTAAACAATGTTGAATTTTCTAGAGGGATTCAACGTCAGAGTATTAAAACTGTTGGATTGTTTCTCAAACAAACATGCTTTCTTTCATGCCCAATGAGATATAGAATGTTCAAAGGTGGGAACACATAAAATTATTTATTTGTTGGTAGATGGAAAACAAACTGTAAATGTTGCTTATGAAGAATCTTTATTACAACTTAAATTGTTTGAGATAAAGTTTAACTATTGTTAAACTTGGATTGTTGGTGATGAGAAACCAACTTGAAATAAAAATGTATCTCCGAACGGCGGGTATTGGTATTAACACTTTTATTGGTGAGCAGAGAACAATGTTTCGACCTCCCATTTCAGAAAACTTTTATTCTTACCTACGAAAGACCGATTTAAAAACACACCACAACTACACAGCCCCCCCCAAACTCGATTGTCCACTACCACCCATAATGTCGACCTATGGAATCATTTAATTACAACCTCAGAAAATATATAACGTGGGCATTTTCTAAATATGTAACATCAGCCGGTTCTTTTTTCAAAGATTCTTTTAACTTTAAATCTATTCTTAATCAACAAAATCATAAAGCCTTAATGGTCAGTTTGATGTAATCATCCTCTTCACAAAAGTCCTAATCACTGAAGCCTGCAAGATAGCTTTAGATTCTAAAGTTTAGAACTTTATATCCAAGACCCCAAACCAGCAACTAATTAACAACCCTTATAGAATTCACTACCACCAAAACTACCTACAAATAAAATTGAATCTCAAGCGATCAATTCAGCCTTACATCCACCACTATACCAGTTCTCAATATCACTAGAACTCACACACAATTCAAAACAGAAATACACAGAAAAATCACCCATATTATTGGACTACACATTCCCTGGAACTCAGCACATGAAATAAAACAAAAGCTCAACGTATTAAGAAACCAAATAAACACAACCACAAACCTATTCTCACCCGATAAAATCAACAAAATAAAACAACACTTCATCAACATCAACAAATTTCCTCAAAAGACCTTGGAAAAAATTATACGCATACACCTAGACCGACAACAAACAACAATAAATCCCAAGATACAACAAACTACAAAACCTTACACTGCTGCATACCGTAGGTTCCCGATATCAGCGAAAAAATAACCAACATTTGGAAAAAAAAAAACTTACGACAAAACACAACATTCCAGTAAACACCAAATTTATTCAAAAACCAAGTACAAAACTAAAGTCCTTACTACGTAAAAACTACAGTGACAAACATAACACCATGTAACAAAATTTTTACTTATTCTTGTTGCTGGGCAGAAAGTGTTATTTACCAAATACAATGTAACAACTACTACGGCTTCTATATTGGAAAAACAAGCAGAAAAAAGGATACTAGACTGAAAGAAAAACAACCACCTTCACAGGTTTCTGAACACTGCAAATCAAATAAACACAACATGACTGTAGAAAACACCCAGATATTAATTCGGGAAACAAATATAAACAAACACAAAATCAAAGAACCCCTACTTATACAACAACTAAAACTAAAATTAAACCAATATAAAAGAACACCTTTATATCTATACTAATTAATAATCTAATATACAACTGCAACGCCCCCTGTTTATACTCTCGTTCCTAAGACATGCGCCCGGCAGAGGTCAGTTGCAAACTCTCTTTTTGTTGACCTAGGAAGATCGAAACGTTGTTCTCCCTTATCAATAAAAATGTTCATACCCATACCAGCCGTTTTGATATAAAAACGTAAATTGTTTTAATTATGTTTAAATATTTCTCATTAGTCAACGGATATTTCAGCTTGCTTATTAATATATATGAAACAGTTCTTTTTACAACGATAAATATCTTCTGTAACAAGTTTACAGCATATATTTTTAAAAAGCGATACAACTTCAAACAACCATAATTTGTAATTTAAACTTAACAATGAAAAAACACTAATGGTAATACCTCAGGATTACGTAAAAACTGATATTTGTTCAAATTCTGCCTCATAATAAATTTCCTCTCAGAAGAACAAAGATTACAGTCATCGGTATACATCTGAAAGACTTCTTCGTGGTCCTCAAGACTTCTCTCTGGAAATCCACCAAAAGTTACTAGAAAATTGTTATATTGTCTTCAAGTTTAGGTTAACAAATTATAACATTTTCTACTGTTGTTGCTAAATTAAGCTCAACGCTACACAGTGGCCTCTCTGTGAATTGCCCACCACGGGTATCGATATCCGGTTTTTAAGAGTTCTAAGCTCGCAGACATGCTGCTGTGATACTGAGAGGTAAGTATTTTTTTTTAATAACTCAAGTATTCCTAAAAGACTGATTAAAGTTTTAAACATTTAATAAATTCGTTTTTAAAGTGATAGAAGAACATAATCAAAAGGGGAAAAAAACAAGAAAAGGTGCACTTTTTTGCATGTCTACAAATTTTGGTTGATTTTGAATTTCGCGTAAAGCTACTCGAGGGCTATCTGCGCTAGCCGTCCCTAATTTAGCAGTGTAAGACTAGAGGGAAGGCAGCTAATCATCACGACCCACCGTCAAATTTTGGGCTACTCATTTACCAACGAATAGTGGGATTGACCTACATTATAACGCCCCAGGGCTAAAAAGGCATGTTTGGTGTGACGGGGATTCGAACTCGTGACCCTTGGATTACGAGTCAAGTGCCTTAACCACCTGGCCATGCTAGGCCTCATCTACACATTTTATCGGGCTAAAATTTGACCCATCTAGTTATTCTAGTTATGCTTCTATTCTGTATTAAATCAAAAATAAATTATCACCTAAAAACATAATGAAATAGAGGGCACTGTTTTTAAATTTAAAATACACAAGATAAATCCCTTTATGACTTCATTTTTGTTTGTTAATTTTTAATATTTACAATCTGAAGTGTACACTTGCTTCTTCTGTGCAAGCTATAAACGTTATAACTTTTCTCTAAAATAAGTTAGGTTTTTATTTTACCGATTCCTAGGTCGGAAAACTGTTCGAAAATCGTCCATGTAAAAGAGCGAGTAAGGCAAAATTTTAAAGTTAATAAATTGCAGAGATCTGAAGCTCGTAATCCGTCCTCTACAACCGTCTCGTGATGTCTGCCATCTTCCAGATAAAACTCCAGCGTCACCTGGAAATAAAAATATTTTGAAATACAAGTCCACAAAAGAAAAAAATGTTTAAGTTTTCCTCAAGCGATTACTATATAACCGTTTTAAGCCTAAAAAATGTTTTAAGATCGTGATGCTTGATACTTTAATGTGACAAAATAAAAATATAGCACCATTGGTAACAAGACACATTTAATATTTAACGGCCTCGTTGTGGCTTGCTAATTGTGTAGCCACGTTCGACTGTAATTGAAAAAGAAAATAAATGCGTGTGTGTGTGTGTGTGTGTTTCCTTATTGCAAAGCCACATCGGGCTATCTGCTGAGCCCACCGAGGGAAACTGAACCCCTGATTTTAGCGTTGTAAATCCGTAGTCTGTCTAACAGGGGGCAAAGAAAATAAATAGTCGTCCTCTAAGTCGAAATGGTCAGACTTAAGATAAATAAGAATAATTTAAATAACTGACCACGTAACACTTCTTAGGGTGTTAATAAAGTTGGAAAAATATATGAATCATACAGAGTTGCTTCACCCTCACAATGCTATGTCGCTGAAAATATTTTAATTGGACGACCTGCCCCCACTAAAACGAGGTACCAAACATAACACTCAGAAATAACAGGGTGAAAAAAAGAGGAAATTCCAATTCTATCAACAAATAAAATGATCAAATTATTTCATAACACAAAACCTAGTATCTTACATAGCTTGTCTGGCAACTCGCCAAGTCTACTAACAGCCACTCTCTCTACCTGTATCTATATGAATATAATAGTACTGTCTGTTGCATGTCCATGTTACTACTTCACAAAATGTGGATGGATTTTCACCCAAGTTGGTGTACATTTTAATTAGGTCTATGCGGGGGTACAAACAAATTTTCAGTTTTTCATTTTGCGTTTTACGGTTTTTAAGGGCGTTTTTACCATTATCTCACCTCCTGTAGATGGATCTTCAACAAATTTCTTGTGGAAGTTAGTTGGATCAATGCGGAGATATATACAAGTCATGAGTTTTGCTTTTTTTTCCCCCCTATTATTTCGCATCCTGTCGACGAATCTTCACCAAATTCGGTGTGGAGGTCCATACACGAAAATCTGTGGTTTCACTTTTTGTGTTTTTGCAGTTTTATGGACGTTTTTTACAATTATACACAAGGGCAGAAATGATTCATGTCCTAAAATAATCTTTTATTAATCATGAACTTACATAACTTCCGTCTAGAAGACGAATACTACAGATAGTAAGTTATTAGATACTGTACTTTTAAGACGAATGATGTTTTGGTTTTTTTCTTTCCTTAAAGGATATACATTACTTAGCAAAGTAAACAATTTATTGTTATTTAAAGTCATTTCAAATTTCATCGTATTGGTATCCCATGTTTTATCACATTTCACATTTAACTGAGCAATATACCTGCACTCTTGAAAGAAACCATACATAGACCTCAGGTTACGTCACTGGTTTCCTTCTTGGTCAAAATTAAGATTTCAGCTTGTAAAGACTGATAAATTCGAGTAAATACTAAAATGCTTATTAAATATAGGGTTTTAAAATGCTTACCTGTCTCACAGAGCACTGGTCTACTTTCTTGTTGGTAGTGGGAAATTTGAGACAGGGAAACGCTAAGTCCATTCCACTGTCCACTATCATGTCATTGTCTCTTTCCACCCAGAAATTAGTAACACTGAAAATATTATTTGTTTAATTTAAATCACTATAATAAGAGTATTTTTTAGTTTTCAATTTTACAGAACAAATACAAAATAATATTTTGTAAATTAGAACACAGTAGCGTAGCTAGGGGGGGCAAGGGGGTACATCTGTCCACGGGCGCAACATCGGGAGTAGTGGGGCCAAATGGATGTTACATAATTAGGAATTATGGCTAACATTTTGTCACGAGGGGACGCAAAAATTGACTTTGTCCCCGGGCGCTGAAAACCACAGCTACGCCCCTGTTAGAACACCAACGGATCCTTCACGTGTCAATTTTTGGAAGTGTGAATGTTCACCCGAAAGGTATCTATTTGGCCTATCACTCACTTCAAATATAATGTTATTGCACATATAATATAACTACATTATTGTGATTATTTGGCAAATTATTTTGGACCAATAAACAATTTTTTTTTAGAAATATAGCTATTAAGCAACATAAAAACTATATTTCTCCAACTTTAAGTTGCACAATTAGCATAACTGAAGTTCAACGATAGGCTTAACTTCACAGATAACTTACGTTCGACTGAAACTCCACTACTTGCTAATTTCGTATTTTTTGTGTTGGTTAAACACGCACTCACTTATTACAGTACTGAACTAATTTATTGTCGATAACGTAATCTAGGTAAAACGTACATCATATCAAAGACGAACTTTGTCAGAAAGTAAGGGAGGGGCAAAAATCTACGTTTTGTTTGTTTTTGAATTTCGTGCAAACCAACACGAGGGCTATCTGCGCTAGCCGTCCATAATTTAGCAGTGTAAGACTAGAGGGAAGGGAGCTAGTCATCACCACCCACCACCAACTGTTAGGCAACTCTTTTACCAAAGAATAGTGGGATTGACTATCACATTATAACGTCTCCCCAGCTAAAAGGGCGAGTATCTTTGGTGCGACGGGAATTCGAACTCGCGACTCTCGAATTACGAGTCGAACGCCTTACCCCACCTCTCCATGGCAGCCCGAAGATTTCTTAACAATAGTGTATATATACATACGCGAGCTGATAAACGTTGTAGGGGGCATCTGCTTCTTCTGTCCTTTATGTTAGGTACTTATGACGAATTTTATTTATTAAATGACCAACAGTAACGACAATTTAATAATTCACTTCCAAACTTTAGCCTAGCTTAACTCGTTTATATAGATTAACTAGCAAACAAAGTTGGCCGGGCATGGCCAAGCGTGTTAAGGCGTGCGACTTGTAATCTGAGGGTCGCGGGTTCGCATCCCCTTCGCGCCAAACGTACTCGCCCTTTCAGCCGTGGGGGCGTTATAATGTTACGGTCAATCCCACTATTCGTTGGTAAAAGAGTAGCCCAAGAGTTGGCGGTGGGTGGTGATGACTAGCTGCCTTCCCTCTAGTCTTACACTGCTAAATTAGGGACGTGTAGCGCAGATAGCCCACGAGTAGCTTTGTGCGAAATTCAAAAACAAACAAACAAAGAAGCAACCGAAGCACCCCCGTTTGGCCATGAAGAGAGAAGTACAATCAATGATTCAAGTCAATTCGTTATACTTATGTTAGTCAGTTTGGTACAAAACATAGAGATTCTGAAACTGTGGTAAGTAATGTTAGTGGTACACAACACAGTGATTCTCAAACTGTAGTACGTAATGTTTGTGGTACACAACACTGATTCTCAAACTGTAGTACGTAATGTTAGTGGTACACAACACAGTGATTCTCAAACTGTAGTACGTAATGTTAGTGGTACACAACACAGTGATTCTCAAACTGTAGTACGTAACGTTAGTGGTACACAACACAGTGATTCTCAAACTGTAGTACGTAACGTTAGTGGTACACAACACAGTGATTCTCAAACTGTAGAACGTAATGTTAGTGGTACACAACACAGTGATTCTCAAACTGTAGTACGTAACGTTAGTGGTACACAACACAGTGATTCTCAAACTGTAGTACGTAACGTTAGTGGTACACAACACAGTGATTCTCAAACTGTAGTACGTAATGTTAGTGGTACACAACACAGTGATTCTCAAACTGTAGTACGTAATGTTTGTGGTACACAACACTGATTCTCAAACTGTAGTACGTAACGTTAGTGGTACACAACACAGTGATTCTCAAACTGTAGTACGTAATGTTAGTGGTACACAACACAGTGATTCTCAAACTGTAGTACGTAATGTTAATGGTACATAACAGAGATTCTCAAACTGTAGTACGTAATGTTAGTGGTACACAACACAGTGATTCTCAAACTGTAGTACGTAATGTTAGTGGTACACAACACAGTGATTCTCAAACTGTAGTACGTAATGTTAATGGTACATAACAGAGATTCTCAAACTGTAGTACGTAATGTTAGTGGTACACAACACAGTGATTCTCAAACTGTAGTACGTAATGTTAGTGGTACACAACACAGTGATTCACAAACTGTAATACGTAATGTTAGTGGTACATAACAGAGATTCTCAAACTGTAGTACGTAATGTTAGTGGTACACAACACAGTGATTCTCAAACTGTAGTACGTAATGTTAGTGGTACACAACACAGTGATTCTCAAACTGTAGTACGTAATGTTAGTGGTACACAACACAGAGATTCTCAAACTGTAGTACGTAATGTTAGTGGTACACAACACAGTGATTCTCAAACTGTAGAACGTAATGTTAGTGGTACACAACACAGTGATTCTCAAACTGTAGTACGTAATGTTAGTGGTACACAACACAGTGATTCTCAAACTGTAGTACGTAACGTTAGTGGTACACAACACAGTGATTCTCAAACTGTAGAACGTAATGTTAGTGGTACACAACACAGTGATTCTCAAACTGTAGTACGTAATGTTAGTGGTACACAACACACTGATTCTCAAACTGTAGTACGTAATGTTAGTGGTACACAACACAGTGATTCTCAAACTGTAGTACGTAACGTTAGTGGTACACAACACAGTGATTCTCAAACTGTAGTACGTAACGTTAGTGGTACACAACACAGTGATTCTCAAACTGTAGAACGTAATGTTAGTGGTACACAACACACTGATTCTCAAACTGTAGTACGTAATGTTTGTGGTACACAACACAGTGATTCTCAACTTGGTATCTCAACTTTCCATATAAACTATTATCTTCACTCCCCCTCTACATGCATGACTCCACAGTATAAGAATGGTACCAGATTCGTGATGATGAGAAATCCACTTGAAGTAAAAACATATTTAAGGACGGCTGATTTGGGTATTAACACGTTTACCAAAGTAGAGAACTACGTTTTGACCTTCTTAAGGCATCGTCAGGTTGACCTTTGTAAACGTTTTTTTTTTCTTTTTTAGGTTAGTAAAAGTGTTAATCTCCATACCAGCCGTCTTGAGATACAATGCTACCACGTACCAGCCGTCCTGAGATACAATGTTACCACGTACCAGCCGTCCTGGGATACAATGTTACCACGTACCAGCCGTCCTGAGATACAATACTACCACATACCAGCCGTCCTGAGATACAATGTTACCACGTACCAGCCGTCCTGAGATACAATGTTACCACGTACCAGCCGTCCTGAGATACAATACTACCACATACCAGCCGTCCTTTATAAAGCATTTGGAAGTTCATAAACAACATTGAAGGAGGGAGAAGTGTGAGTGAACCTGGCCAACTCTTGGGCTCTTTTACCAAGGAATATTGGGATTGACCTAACATTATAACGGACCCTACGGCTAAAAGGACGAGCATGTTTGATGTGACGGGGATTCGAACTCGAGTTGGTCAAGTTCATTCAGACTTCTTCTTTCCTCCGACCTAGTTGGTGAGGTCTGGTTTTTGGATTTCGCGCAAAGCTATACGAGGGTTATCTTTGCAAGCCTTCCCTCTAGTCTTACACTGCTAAATTAGGTATGGCTTGCGCAGATAACCCTCGTGCAGCTTTGAACGATCTCAAAAAACAAACCAAAACCCATAAACTACAATTTTAAACCTCAAATAACACTCGATACACGATAAAGTGACCATACGATCATTTCAGAATTTTCAAGGAATTTATTCTGAGCTTTGAATCAATAACTGACTATGAGTGTCCAGCGGTATCACGTCTCGAGCCAAAAATCTTCTACCCGCTAGCCACAAGATTACGTCTGGTTCTCTAAACTCACAAAGAAGTGGAATTTAAGTAAATTTGTTGTGTTTGATTAAGAATATATTTCTTCTAAGAGCTTATATTAAAACCTTTTTAAATAAAACTAACAAAAATTTACTAATGTGACTCTGAAATAAGTCGTAAAATCGTTGGCATGCCGGTGTGTCGTTAGGGGGCGCGGTAATCCGTTCGAAAGCGAGTTATTTTCCCATTTAATTATCTTATTTTAAGAGTGTTTACGCTACTTACATAGTGCCTGAAACATATTAACAAACAAAAACTTTAAACAGAGGTATGTTCATACATATCAAAAGAGACACTGTTTGAAACATACGAAATTGTTCGAATAACAGCAACAAAATACGTGTGCGACAAGTTATTACAGCGCTTTGTGGGTGGTATTCTAATTCAATGAAATTGTAGAACGTTTTAGTGGCTAGCGCCATCTAGGTTAGCTTTGTGCATATTACCTTGGTGAAAAAAAAACATCGAATTGATTGTTGTTACAATGCTCGTTTCCTTATTACGCACTACGCATATTATATCTAAGTCTGTTTAAAATGAGTAGTCTTTGAACATTTTATCGTGAACGTTTCTGTATATCACACATTTACTGAACAGCCAAGTGAGAGTCCTCTAAAGTTCAAGCAGAATCCCTAATTTATAACTGACCAGTCAGTATCATCTGCTGGCTGTTTCAATTGAAGAGTCGCCATAGCTAAATATAATATAGGTGTGAGTGTTTAACAAGATGTCGAAGTTCGAGCCTATTTGACACGTTAGAAACATTAATTTTACAAACGAAAAGCAGATAAAGAATTTTGTTTTTAGCTGCTATAACAGCAACTTATGAGCAAAAAACAACATAGTTAACAAGATTATAACTGTATTAAAAGTCGGAAACACGAAACTAGAAACTAAACTAACGAGAATAATATATAATAATAGAGAAATTACGATCTCTATTCGACCAGAACTGCTCGATCGATGGCAAGTTCCAAGTTTTCTTGTTTGAGGTGATTGAAGGCATGAGTAAAAAGGGAGAAATCAACATCTAAACAACTTGTTAAAATAATTTATTTTCTCTGTTTTGTCTGTTTTTGAATTTAACTTAAACTGTAGGAGTCAACTCGAAACTTCTAACGTTACAAGTCCAAAATTTTAACGCTAGGAGAGGACTAGTTTGGTTTAGTTTGAATTTCGCGCAAAGCTACACGAGGGCTATCTGCGCTAGCCATCCCTAATATAGCAGTGTAAAACTAGAGGGAAGGCAGCTAGTCATCTCACCCACCGCCAACTCTTGGGCTATTCTTTTACCAACGAATATTGGGATTGACCGTTACATTATAACGCTTCCACGGCTGAAAGGGCGAGCATGTTTGGTGTGACGGAGATTCGAACCCCATTTCTCAGATTACAAGTCAAGCGACCTAACCACCTGGCCATGTAGGGCCCAAATCAGTAGAGACAGTCTACTGACTATGTAACGTTTTTTTAAGCGCACGTGACAAAGTGTAAAAACGTTTAAGTTCAACGTTTCATCACTTACAAACAACACTGCACAACAATTTTTTGGAAAAGTTTTGCTGATTGTGACAGGTACCTGGTGGGTATGCACAAATATAGTTTTGGTTTTGCTTCATCACGTAGGAACTCTGAGATATAGACAGTTAACTGTTTACCGGCAATAACGTATTTAATTGCGTTTATGTTTCTAATACGCTATTAAGTTCAACATAATTAAAAGTGTTTTGCTCCTGATTTTCGTTTGTATTCAATGTCCAGTGCATCACGTTGCAGTGTCCAACAGTAGTCAGCAAACATTGACGGATTCCAGTTGCCCTGATATCGTTTTTCCATTGTAGCAATGTCCTGGTGAAACCTTTCATCGTGTTCGTCACTGAGAGTACCGAGATTTGCGAGGAAGAAGTCCAAGTGTGAGTGGAGGAAATGAATCTTGAGTGACATGTTGCACTTCATTGTTTTGTATGCTTTGAGAAGTTTGTCTACCAGCTGAATGTAATGTGGGGCTCTGTAATTGCCAAGAATGTCAACATCGTCTTTGAAGGCTTTCCAGGCAACCTTTTCCGGCCCAACTAACAGACCTTCGAACCGCTTGTCACTCATAACATGTCTGATCTGAGGGTCAATAAAAAATGCCCTCTTTGATCTTGGCCTCAGTTATTCTTGGGAACATCTGTCTTAAATAACGAAAACCTTCACCTTCTTTGTTCATTGCTTTCACGAAACTCTTCATAAGTCCCAATTTTATGTGAAGAGAAGGCAAAAAAATCTTTGCCGATGTAACGATTTCAAACTACCCCCTGTTTTCAAGTTACCCCCCAGTAATATGAAATCGTTTCAGAGTATCGGGGGAGCAACATGAAATCGATTTTAAATTACCCTCCTTGATTTCAAATTACCCCCCTCTTCTAACGACAAAATGACAAACATAATGATTACTTTTAATATTTGTAGTGCGTGCCGAGTACGTACCTAAGTACATGATAATAGGCAAAAGGCCTATTATTTCTTTCATTAAAATTGATGATTTATGTAAGATACAGGGTATTTTAAGGGCTCGTCCTCGCCAGACCACAAGATCTACATACTGTCTTCATTCAATATATTGTAATTTATACATTTTTTTTTATATTTCTTTATGCGCACTGAAATAAAAATGAGTGATTGATAGCATGAGATATAGAACATGGTAAATATTCGAATTTTTACATTATTATTAATGTGTTAATTTCATTTACACACACTGAGTGCGATAAGAACGTCTAGTATCTTAACAAACCATTAAAACGAGTCTATCGGGAATGGGGTAGTTTGAAATAAAGGGGGGTAAGATGATATCGATTTCAGACTACCCTCGGGGGTAACCTGAAATAGATTTTGCCCTACCCCCCGGTAATATGAAAACGAATTAAAATTACCGGGGGGTAACATTTGAAGGGGATAGTTTGAGATCGCTACACCGGGTCGACAAGCGGTTCATGCGCCACATTTTACGAAGTGGCCAGCTCTGTCTGGAATAATGTGACTCTTTGGCACGACTGTCCCATTCACAGATGAAACAACAGTGCTTTGTATAGCCGAGCTGCAGTCCCAGTAACAGAGCAACGACTTTCAGATCTCCACAGATATTCCAGTTGTACTTGCTGTACTGGATGTGTTTCAGCAACATTTCCATGTTCTCGTAGGTTTCTTTCATGTGTGTTGCATAGCCAACAGGTATTGAAGGATGAACGTTGTCATTGTGTAACAGAACAGCTTTGAGGCTTAACATTGATGAATCAATAAAGAGACGCCACTCTTGCGGGTCATGGTCACAACCCAAAGCAGAGAACAATCCTTCGATGTTAACACAGAAACAGAGCTGTCAAGTTGTGCAATGAATTTGGTTATATCATCTTGGCGGCTTCGAAAAACATAAATTTTCGCACCTGGTGACAGCAAACACCATTCCTGCAGTCTCGAACCCAGCAATTCGGCTTTTGCTTTTGACAGACCCAAATCTCTGACCAGATCGTTTAATTCTGACTGTGTTATGAGATGTGGATCACCTGAGGAGCACGATTCAAAATCCGGATCAATGTCCCTGCAGTTTCTTCATCTGGTTCGTCTAAGGTCCATTCCTTTGTGGTTTCGGAATTGAAAGACCGTCGTCATGTGGCACGCGTCTCATTGCTGAAGGAAGATTAGGGTATTCAATTGACTTCTTGTTTTTGGCAGAGAAACCAGACACATTAGTCAAACAGAAGTAACAGTCCGTCACATGGTCTTTCCGTTCTCGCCATATCATCGGGACAGCAAACGGCACTGTCTCTCCAGTGCCTCTGAGCCAAGCTCTCAGACAGACAACACATGTCGCACAACAAATATGAGGCGCCCATTCCTGGTCTTGATCACCAGTTTTACAGCCGAAGTACAGATAATATGCTTTCTTTAGAAGATAAATCATTGAGCGTCTCTGATGAATACGCATATACTCGCCACAAATATAGCAGAATGTATCGCGGCTGTTATGACATTGACGAAACGTATTGACCGATACCAATCGTTCTGTAAAACGTCTATAACATCTAACTTACTTGTTAGAGTGCTACTGAGGCAATGGTATATACTGAAACAATACGTACACACTATAAGGTCTATTATTAATCCAATTAGCAGCATATGCGTATGCAAGCCACTTTTGTAGCCTGCTGAGACAGTGTCTCGCTGATTCCGGCCTGCCCAGGCATGCCCGGGCTGCATACTTCCTCAGAACAGCTTTCAGCCTAGCCTGATTTCATGCCTGGACATGCCCAGACTATACAAAACATTGTTCATAGGTCACTTACAGAAACGAACATTTTTGGACACAAATATAAGAAAAAACATGACAAAACTGAAGATTTCGATGAAACGGCACGTGATGGGCAAATTTGGATGTGATTTTTGTGATCAGCAGCCAAAAAACTATAAGGAACACCTAACAGTGTTCAAGAAGCAAAAACTTTGTTGTGCAGTGTTATGATCTCCAGTCCTGGATTACTTAACAGGCAGACTAAACCCATGCTTAGGGCATCAGCAAAGCATGTACACCAAAAAAAAAAATATTTTTTACAAATAAGTTGATATTTCAAAGAAAGAAAAGAGTTTTTGAGAGAATTTTATTCTCTCCCCGTCTCACCAAACATGCTCACCCTTTCAGCCGTGGGGGCTTTTAATGTTAGGTCAATCCCACTATTCGTTGGTAAAAGAGTAGCCCAAGAGTTGGCGACGGGTGGTGATGACTAGCCGCCTTCCCTCTAATCTTACACTGCTAAATTAGGGACGGTTAGCGTTGATAGCCCTTATGTGGTTTGGCACGAAATACAAAAACGTTCTCTGTTTTTATTCCTTATCCTCACATAAACGAGGTCTGCATTGGTCAGTACAAAATTTATGAAGTTGTTTTTTATTCTAAATTACATATACATGGGGCACTACAGCCTTTTCAATGTTTAAGGCCTATAAAGGTCTTAATCCGGCCCTGTGTATATATATGAACCAATAATTCGGATACTTCCACTAAACAACACATTTCGGTCGCCACTTCAATACAAAATATCCATCTATAGCCCCCCCCCGCTAGTACAGCGATATATCTACGGATTTAGAACGCTAAAATCAGGGGTTCGATTCCCCTCGGTTGGCTCAGCAGATAGCCCCATGTGGCTTTGCTATAAGACAACACACACATGTATCTATATAGAAAACGTTACCAGAATACATTTGGTTAATTTTACCACCTAAGTATTGGGGCTCATAACGCAAAAAATTAGTTTTCCATGCCTGCTGTGGACAAACACAGCCCATCGTGTAGCTTTTCGCTTTACGACAAACACTTTGAAGCATTATCTTATAAAAAGTTCGCGTTTCTATACAAATACTCGAGAAAATAAAAATACTCACTTCAAGAAACAAAGTCAACGTTGTTGATAGAAAGATAAACAATTACGTAATATTGGGGCCCGGCATGGCCAGTTGGTTAAGGCACTCGACTCGTAATCCGAGGGTCGCGGGTTCGAATCGCCTTCACACCAAACATGCTCGCTCTTTCAGCCGTGTGGCGTTACATGTGACGGCCAATCACACTGTTCGTTGGTAGAAGAGTAGCCCAAGAGTTGACGGTGGGTGGTGACGACTAGCTGCCTTCCCTCTAAGCCTTACACTGCTGAATTATGGACGGCTGGCACAGATAGCCCATGTGTAGCTTTGTGCGAAACTTCAAACCAAATGCAATATTTTTATACTCGTTAAAATTATAATAGATATTGACGTTAATTACTTTATGTTTCTGTCACTAGGCCTATCAACAAGTGCTTTTAATAAGCCTTATCACTGTGTTGAACTGTATAAATGTATTTTAATTACATTATCAATAACTTGTTTCTGTCCTGCAACACTGCCCTAATCTTTACACAAAACAATAACATGCGTACGTTTCTTCCGTTTAAGGACAGACTGGTGATTACAAAGTATTACACTACCGATTTTACACGAAAGTTGGCACTGAATATGGCAAAAATCATGCGTTCTGACATACAGTTCTCTGAACTGTCTTGACGTTCATATTGACCGGGAATTATGGTTTGCAATGTAGAGTTCATTTGAAGTATCACAGAAAATACTATGAGACATTCGTTTGTAATTCCTTGAAATATTCTTTGTAGTAATTAGTAACTCTTACAAATCTTCAAACCTAGAAATGTTTTTCATCGCACCATTAGACTGACGCACGTGGTTTTAACGCTGGTTTAAACTGGTAAGGCCAAGTCGTTCGTCAGTTTGCATTCTCTGTTTATTTGAATTGTTTAATACGGATATTGACTTGTTACACTTCTCTTATCTGGTGTTTGTTTTCAGAAATTGACGTTTCATCGGCGGTAAGTGTTACAAAGTGGCGCCACATACGTGCTGTGGGCACAGCACAGATAGCCCTCTACTGTGTCGCTTTGTGCTTAAAAGGAAACTCGCGACAGGCGATTTTTTGTAATATTAAAAAGAAATAAAGTAAAAATTCCACGGATATTTTAAAAATTTCTCATGTAAGGGGTCGAAGAGGAACTACAGCGTTCCTGAACACCCCAGTTGGAGAGAGAACTCTTCTGATTTCTCTCTCTCTAAACTAAACCCCTGCCACGTTAGTTTGCGTTTGCGATTTATTATGTACAACGTAACAGTACCACTTCTATGATGATTAACCGCTGTAAATTATGTGTCTGCTTAATTAATTAAAGTTTTACCTCTCATGGCTCAGCGGTTAGTCATGGACTTATAAGGACAAAAGTCAGGTTTCAATACCCGCTGTGGGCTGAGCACAGATAACCTATAGTGTAACTTTGCACTTTACAACAAACAAGTAATTATTGTTTCACCATTCATGTAATGCTGCTCTAAATTTTAAATATATTGTATTTCTAACATGTTAGCTATCACCCGCTGGTATAACAATACTAAAAGTAAGATCACAACGACAGTCATTTACGACTATGGCTGACATGCCACCTGCTGCTCTAGCCAAGTACCACAGCAAGTAGGCAGGGATAAAATGGACACTGCTGTCAAACTAATAAAAATGAATAAATTAAGATGTTTAAGAAACCCCTGGGGTAAATTATGAATGATGGATAAATTAAGATGTTTAGGAAACCCCTTGCGGTAAACTATGAATGATGGATAAATTAAGATGTTTATGAAACTCCCTGGGGTAAACTATGAATGATGGATGAATTAAGATGTTTAAAAAACCCCCTGGGGTAAATTATGAATGATGGATGAATTAAGATGTTTAAGAAACCCCCTGGGGTAAACTATGAATGATGGATAAATTAAGATGTTTATGAAACTCCCTGGGGTAAACTATGAATGATGGATAAATTAAAATGTTTAAGAAACCCCCTGGGGTAAACTATGAATGATGGATAAATTAAGATGTTTAAGAAACCCCTTGGAATAAACTATGAATGATGGATGAATTAAGATGTTTAAGAAACCCCTGGGGTAAACTATGAATGATGGATAAATTAAAATGTTTAAGAAACCCCTTGGAATAAACTATGAATGATGGATAAATTAAGATGTTTAAGAAACCCCTTGGAATAAAGTATGAATGATGGATGAATTAAGATGTTTTAGAAACCCCCTAGGGTAAACTATGAATGATGGATAAATTAAGATGTTTAAGAAACCCCTTGGAATAAACTATGAATGATGGATAAATTAAGATGTTTAAGAAACCCCCTGGGGTAAACTATGAATGATGGATAAATTAAGATGTTTAAAAAAAACCCTGGGATAAACTATGAATCCTCCGAACGTTACACGGTGGTCAGAGATCAGGAAGTTGGAAAACTTTCGTCACAGACACACATCTTGTACATACATGTACACTGCTGGCCAAAATCTCAGTGGGAGATGTTGACAACGCTAATGCTTGAACACAAATGACTAAATTTCTTTACGTACCGATTAACGCTTCGTTTCCGAATGGCCTTAAGCTTTTGACCAGCTAGTATTTAGACTAATTTCATTGTGTTCATATTTTTCCTATTAAATGCTGAACAAGTTTTTTGATTTTTATTTTCCCTTTTCTCATTGTCATCTTTCGAAGCTCTACTTAAATAAGTGGTTGAGTCTAACAACGCAAAATGCATACTTTTTCTTTATGTTCATTGACCTTAAGATTTTGGCCAGCAGTGTATCTTGAGAATCGTGGTGTCTGTCTCCCATTTATGGCAGCCGCTTCCCTAAGTACGTTTGAAAAGCTGTGCACGCAGACAAAGCTCAACATTTACTTTTAAAATGACGATATAACAGGTATTAATAATGTTGATGTTACATCGTAAGCAGGATATTCTATACTAAATTGTTAGAAACGAATCACACTATCATTCAGATTTCAAAATGTTAAACATGTTATTGTTGAGTGGTTCTCAGCATGAACTGAAATGTTCAACGATTACTTTTCGTTATATTAACTTAAACTGTAGGAGTCAACTCGAAACTTCTAACGTCACAAGTCCACAATTTTAACGCAAGAAGTGGACTAGTTTGGTTTAGTTTGAATTCACGTAAAGCTACACGAGGGCTATCTGCTCTGATCGTCTATAATTTAGCAGTGTAAGACTAGAGTGACGGCAGCTAGCATCCCAACTCACCGCCAACTCTTGAGCTACTCTTTTACCAACGAATAATGTGATTGACCGTCACATATAACGTCCCCACGGCTGAAAGAGCGAGCATATTTGGTGTGACAGGAATTCGAACCCAGTAGTAGACTAACAATGAGTAGAATTAGAAGGAAAACTGAAATTGCAGCGTGTTGTACACACGTGAAGGCACTGGAAATTTTTAATTTTGACCTAATAATAATGAAAGGCTGGAAATGACCTGACCTCTCTGTGTAGTAATGTAAAACCATCTATTGTTTGTTTATTGTAAATACAAATTTTCGAAATGAAAATGACCTGACCTCTCTGTGTAGAGATGTAAAACCATCTATTGTTTGTTTATTGTAAATACAAATTTTCGAAATGAAAATGACCTGACCTCTCTGTGTAGAGATGTAAAACCATCTATTCTTTGTTTATTGTAAACACAAATTTTCGAAATGAAAATGACCTGACCTCTCTGTGTAGAGATGTAAAATCATCTATTCTTTGTTTATTGCAAACACAAATCTTCTCAATGGAAATGACCTGACCTCTCTGTGTAGAGATGTAAAACCATCTATTGTTTGTTTGTTGTAAACACAAATCTTCTCAATGAAAATGACCTGACCTCTCTGTGTAGAGATGTAAAACCATCTACTGTTTGTTTATTGTAAACACAAATCTTCGCAATGGACTGTCGGTACTTTGCCCAATGTAGAAGTATCGAAACCCGATTTTTAACGTTATAAATCCTCAGACTTGTCACGGGGGGCGCGACTAATGTCTTTTATTTGTGGAACTGTTTATTTGTTTGTTTTCTGAATTTCACGCAAAACTACATGAGGGCTATTTGCTAAAAGGAAGGCAGCTGGACATCATAACCCACTGCCAACTCTTGGGCTACTCTTTCACCAACGAATAGTGGGATTAACCATAACATATAACGCCCCCACGGCTAAAATGTTTGGTGTGACGGGACGTCGAACCCTGCGACCATCGGATTGCGAGTCAACACCCTAACTACCTGGCCGAACTGGACCGTTCTGTCTAGCCCTTCTGTTTTCTTTACTTAACGTTCCCGTGAATGAAGTCGAACATGCTGGCATTACTTTGTGTTCGTTTTAAGAGTGGCTGCATGAATAAGCGACGCCAAATACGTCAACTCTCATGTTCTGAGAGAAGTTGTTGAGAACGGAAGCACACGTAATGAACAATGTGGGCCAGCCGTGTAAGTGTTTGATTATACAGCACATGTATTTTTTTGATAGCTACATTTAACTTTCGAATTAGTAAAATTCTATACAGTCCTTCACTTAAGTAGTAAACTGCAAACGTACTAAAAACTGCGTGGTTACAAGGTTCCTAACAACACGAATCAACAACAAAAATTTAAAAAATGAGAACAACAATTCCATATGTAGTGCTCGCCCTAATTCCCTCTCGGATTCTCTAAGTATTATTGATTAAAAATGACTTCGTTCAGTGTTTGTGCTCAGTTATTTAAATCAATTATCGTGAAAAACATAAACTTACTCGTTGTAATGCAATATGTGGAACCAGCCTGTATTTTAACAAGGTAGTATTTTTTTGTTTTTTTTGAATTTCGCGCAAAGCTACAAGAGGGCTATCTGTGCTAGCCGTCCCTAATATAGCAGTGTAAGACTAGAGGGAAGGAAGATAGTCATCACCACCCACCGCCAATTCTTGGGCTACTCTTTTACCAACGAATAGTGGGATTGACCGTCACATTATAACCCATCCACGGCTGAAAGGGCGAGCATGTTTGGTGCGACGGGGATTCGACCCCGTAACCCTTACATTACGAGTTGAACGCCTTAACCTACCTGGCCATGCCGTGCCAACAAGATTGTGATTAAAAATTGAAATATTTTAATTTCAAGCTGTACTGTTTATTTTAATCCATAACACAGAATCGGTGTAAAGAAACGTATTACAAGAACTTGTATTAATAGTTAAAAATGATTTTACTTTCTTTTTCTCTAGATTGTTATCTATTAAGGATAACATTTTTTTTTTCACGACGTTCCTGGCTGTTGTCCAGTAGTGATAACATCGTTTTTTCATTATGTTCTTCTCTGTTGTCCACTGGTAGTGATAGTGGTTTTTTTCTCCGATGTTTTTTACTGTTGTCCACTGGTAGTGACATCTGCATATTCTTCTTAAACTAACATTTAACTATAATGTGTTCGATACCTCCCGGCGCTTGACTCATAATCCCCGTCACATCAAACATGCTCGCCCCTTTCAGCCTTGGGTCGCTATTATGTGACAGTCAATCCCACTATTCGGTGGTGAAAGAGTAACCCACCAGTTGACTGTGGGTGGTGATGACTATCTGCTTTCTCTCTAGTCTTTCAATGCGAAATAAGGGACGGCTAACGCAGATAGCCCTCGTGTAGCTTTGCACGAAGTTCAAAAACGATCAAACGAACAAACAAACAATGCTTCCCAAAATACAGACGGTAGCTGTGGGCCTCTTTGTTTTTCCAGTTTATCAAAACAACAATAACTGTACTTAATGTTGTTTTAAGTGTTCTGATAAGAAAGAAGATGACTCATGGAAATAATTAATTCACAATATATACCATAACAGCGATTTCTAAAATTAGCAAATACTAATTTCAACGATTGCAAAGTCTCTGGATTAACATCATGTTATAATTACAATCGAAATGTTAATCGAATGACGACTCCCGACTTTGATTGAAACGTTGTAAACATTAATATTAAGATTTGATTACTCTAAACGTTGCTGTTATTATATTTTTGTGAATTAATTACTTAGTAGGTTATTAGCTAAGCATTAATCTCTGCCATACATTCAAGCATTAATTTGGCTAATTATAAATTTATTTATGTGGAAGATTAGGCAGAGTAGCCACGAGAGATATGTTTCGACTTCCATCCTGGGAAGGCCTCAGTTTTGAAGCCAAAACTTCATATCTCTTTCTTTCCCTAAGCAGTTGCAGTCCTAAAAAAGTTCTTAAGCCTAAAATGTTCTCATGTACGTAATTTATTCGTTTTTAAACTTTCTTTCTTTTTCAAATAAAACTTTCTGAAAGGAATTCAATCTCTGGTTTTCGTGCTTTGTCAATATCAAAACAAATTTTTACCAGCAAAAAACTAATTATATTAACAAATTTAACATCTGTCATAAAAACCCGTATCATTTAACGTGTTAATACATTTCCACGGAATCTTCAAAATATTATGCCGGCCACTGGCTCTTAGATTCTATATAAATGTACATGTGGTGACTGCAAGGCCTGGCTATATTTTTATCTGCGCATTTCTCTATAATAAACATTTAATGTGTGGAAAACAATGTGTTTTTGTTTGTTTTTTTCATAAAAATACATTTTCCTGGCAGAATATTTGCCCAGTATATTATTTCAAAAACACTATGAAGTTAATACTGGTTAAGGAGGAACACATGTCAAAACAAGTATGTTGAAACGACCCCTAGTTCCAAACACAGCTATTTGAGATTGCATTGCTCATAGATCTGATTTACGCAACTTCGCTAATTAGCGTACCAGTGCGTCTAACAAGGAAAGTGTATTTATTTGGAACTTTGTGGCTGTGTGTCATAACTTTCAATTCAGTTGAAATTATATGTGTAACATCCACAATTATATATTATAATACTAATAAATTAACACAAGAAATACTGTAAAACTAAAATAAAGAACGTTATCAAACTTCCTACCTTAACAAGAACACAGCATAAGTTGAAAGGCGGGCTACAACAGTTTTGACAACTACGTAATCTATAGTTTTACTTTCTTGCTACACTAGAGCTATTTGTATATAGATGCTACAGATGTCGCTCTATCTTTATATCTGCTGTTCTCGCTAATCGATAACCAATATTTTGAGAAAATGAATTCCTATTAGTTTTACCTAAATATTACTTTTATCATAAATATAATACAAATGTTTTTATTACCTGCATGATGCACACTAGTCCTAATTAAAATATCTGTTCCACACTAAGAACTTAAAATGTCCCACGTTCCTTTTCACAACTAACTGAAACAACGCACAGCGGCCTTAGGTGTTTACCGCGCCGTGCTAGCGCCGTCAAACGAACTGACGTCATAAAAGGATGAGCATTTCGTCACAACTGTCGGTGACTCCAGAAAAAATCGTTAAATTAAGCTTGGAGAAGATTAATGCAGAACTAAACATTTCTTGTTATACTCGAGTTACTTCATCAGTTTACTTTGTCTAATTCTCAGGTGATTATTGTTCGATTTATACAGCAAGATAATAGAGAATTATTTAATAGCGTAACAAGTTACCTACCGACAACTTGTCGAACTTCTCACACAAAAAAACACCAACCTCAACCGGTTAGTTGGTTGTATCTCCCACACAAAAAGTATTCCAACCTCAACCGGTTAGTTGGTTGTATCTCCCAAACAAAAAGTATTCCAACCTCAACCGGTTAGTTGGTTGTATCTCCCAAACAAAAAGTATTCCAACCTCAACCGGTTAGTTGGTTGTATCTCCCAAACAAAAAGTATTCCAACCTCAACCGGTTAGTTGGTTGTATCTCCCAAACAAAACATATTCCAACCTCAACCGGTTAGTTGGTTGTATCTCCCACACAAAAAGTATTCCAACCTCAACCGGTTAGTTGGTTGTATCTCCCACACAAAAAATATTCCAACCTCAACTAGTTAGTTGGTTGTATCTTCCACACAAAAAGTATTCCAACCTCAACCGGTTAGTTGGTTGTATCTCCCACACAAAAAGTATTCCAACCTCAACCGGTTAGTTGGTTGTATCTCCCACACAAAACATATTCCAACCTCAACCGGTTAGTTGGTTGTATCTCCCACACAAAAAGTATTCCAACTTCAACCGGTTAGTTGGTTGTATCTCCCACAAAAAGTATTCCAACCTCAACCGGTTGGTTGGTTGTATCTCCCACACAAAAGTATTCCAACCTCAACTAGTTAGTTGGTTGTATCTCCCACACAAAAAGTATTCCAACCTCAACCGGTTAGTTGGTTGTATCTCCCACACAAAAAAATATTCCAACCTCAACTAGTTAGTTGGTTGTATCTCCCAAACAAAAAGTATTCCAACCTCAACCGGTTAGTTGGTTGTATCTCCCACACAAAAAGTATTCCAACCTCAACCGGTTAGTTGGTTGTATCTCCCACACAAAAAGTATTCCACCTCAACCGGTTAGTTGGTTGTATCTCCCACACAAAACATATTCCAACCTCAACCGGTTAGTTGGTTGTATCTCCCACACAAAAAGTATTCCAACCTCAACTAGTTAGTTGGTTGTATCTCCCACACAAAAAGTATTCCAACCTCAACCGGTTAGTTGGTTGTATCTCCCACACAAAAAGTATTCCAACCTCAACCGGTTAGTTGGTTGTATCTCCCACACAAAAAATATTCCAACCTCAACTAGTTAGTTGGTTGTATCTCCCACACAAAAAATATTCCAACCTCAACCGGTTAGTTGGTTGTATCTCCCACACAAAAAATATTCCAACCTCAATTGGTTAGTTTACTGTTTTCCTTGCCTTGTTCAACTGTATTGTAGACACAGACAGTAAAGTTTTAGTCTGTATTTTGCGCAAAACTACTCGAGGACTATCTGCACTAGCCGTTCCTAATTTCCCAGTGACAGGCTAAAAAGGAAGGCAGCTAGTTAACATCACCCGCTGCCAAATCTCGGGCTATTCCTACACCAACAAATAGTTGGATTGACCGCACATAATAGTGCCTCAAGGCTGAAAGGGGCGAACATGTTTGGTGTGGTGGGAATTACGAGTCGAGCGCCGGGAGGTATCGAACACATTGTATCGTCCCACGGCTGAAAGAGCGAGCTTATTCTGTAACGAGGATTCGAACCTTCGCTAACCGTAGACTGTTAGTCGAGCGCCCACTTACCACTGGACTGCCAGACTTTAGCCAGTTAAGTTGGTTCAGTTATATTTCGTTCTTAGCCTCGTAATTATCGTGAAGATATTAAATTTTTCCTTCGTGACGAAACGACACGAGTCAACTACGTTAGCTTGTTCATGAACAATACACTTACAGTCAAAGAATAAACGATTGTTACTCAATGCCACAAGTGTTATCAACTCTCTTCTTGAGAGGCAGGGCGTGTTCGGTCTGTAAATCCGAGTGGACATAGTCGAGCGCCCACTTACCACTGGAGTGCCAGACTTTAGCCAGTTAAGTTGGTTCAGTTATATTTCGTTCTTAGCCTCGTAATTATCGTGAAGATATTAAATTTTTCCTTCGTGACGAAACGACACGAGTCAACTACGTTAGCTTGTTCATGAACAATACACTTACAGTCAAAGAATAAACGATTGTTATTAATTAACACAAGTGTTATCAACTCTCTTCTTGAGAGGCAGGGCGTGTTCGGTCTGTAAATCCGAGTGGACATTTCTGTTCGTGATTATTGCCTCACCGTGCAGCCGTGAGTGCTCTGTAACAGTCAGATCTCGCCCCTCTACCAGACAACAATAATTCTAAAATTAGCGCCCGGTACCGTGGAATAGATGACTGCTTTCCTTCCCTCTGGTCATTGTTCAAAAGTGGGGACGCTGATGCACATCCCCTCGAGCAGCTTTGAGCAAGATTTAACAAACAAACAAACCATCGAAGGAAACGTTGAAAGGTCACGCAGATGTATTCAGACCAATAAACTTGTCACGACAGAGCGTGAGAAAATAGCGTGGAAGTGGCCAAGTACGTATGTAAGTTCTCAGAGTATTTGTGGAGAAAGTAATATCTGAGAGAAAGCAGAAAGATAAAGTGTTTCTCGTTAGGTTCGAGAACTGAATCTGAATAAAACGTTAACCAAAGTTCGAAGAAATGGTAGTAACTGAGAACTGGAGGATTTACTGGAAAGCTCGCGAGCCGAGGCAGTGTTACAAGATCGATGGAATACTGACTTCCACGATGAAAATTTGTGAATAATGAAAAACATGGTGATATATTGTTATCGAATAACAGATAACTTCTGTTTATGTCTCTCGTGTTGTAAACGGTTTAGTTTTATTTGTATAGAATCATTTGTGCTCAATCATTGAGATGAACGCGAATCTATTAGATTTTAACATGAAGAACCGTTGAACCTATTTCAAGGACATCGTCGAAGCTGGTTTAAAAGCAAGGTCAGAGACAGTTCAATCACATCAACAGGAAATCTTTT
>NC_134836.1:119842227-119918510 GCF_004210375.1 Tachypleus tridentatus | reverse complement strand
TTATCACCAACCTCACCAAAACATTTAACTACATCTTATCACCAACCTCACCAAAACACCTAACCACCTTGGATGCGTGGCGATATTAATATCTTATCACCAACCTCACCAAAACACCTAACCACCTTGGAGATGTGGTGATATTAATATCTTATCACCAACCTCACCAAAACATTTAACTACCTTGGAGATGTGGTGATATTAATATCTTATCACCAACCTCACCAAAACACCTAACCACCTTGGAGATGTGGTGATATTAATATCTTATCACCATCCTCACCAAAACACCTAACCACCTTGGAGATGTGGTGATATTAATATCTTATCACCAACCTCACCAAAACACCTAACCACCTTGGAGATGTGGTGATATTAATATCTTATCACCAACCTCACCAAAACACCTAACCACCTTGGAGATGTGGTGATATTAATATCTTATCACCAACCTCACCAAAACACCTAACCACCTTGGAGATGTGGTGATATTAATATCTTATCACCAACCTCACCAAAACACCTAACCACCTTGGAGATGTGGTGATATTAATATCTTATCACCAACCTCACCAAAACACCTAACCACCTTGGAGATGTGGTGATATTAATATCTTATCACCAACCTCACCAAAACACCTAACCACCTTGGAGATGTGGTGATATTAATATCTTATCACCAACCTCACCAAAACACCTAACCACCTTGGAGATGTGGTGATATTAATATCTTATCACCAACCTCACCAAAACACCTAACCACCTTGGAGATGTGGTGATATTAATATCTTATCACCAACCTTGAGATGTGGTGGTGAACACCAACCTAACACCTAACCACCTTGGAGATGTGGTGATATTAATATCTTATCACCAACCTCACCAAAACACCTAACCACCTTGGAGATGTGGTGATATTAATATCTTATCACCAACCTCACCAAAACACCTAACCACCTTGGAGATGTGGTGATATTAATATCTTATCACCAACCTCACCAAAACACCTAACCACCTTGGAGATGTGGTGATATTAATATCTTATCACCAACCTCACCAAAACACCTAACCACCTTGGAGATGTGGTGATATTAATATCTTATCACCAACCTCACCAAAACACCTAACCACCTTGGAGATGTGGTGATATTAATATCTTATCACCATCCTCACCAAAACACCTAACCACCTTGGAGATGTGGTGATATTAATATCTTATCACCAACCTCACCAAAACACCTTGGAATGTGGTGATATTAATATCTTATCACCAAACCTCACCAAAACACCTAACCACCTTGGAGATGTGGTGATATTAATATCTTATCACCAACCTCACCAAAACACCTAACCACCTTGGAGATGTGGTGATATTAATATCTTATCACCAACCTCACCAAAACACCTAACCACCTTGGAGATGTGGTGATATTAATATCTTATCACCAACCTCACCAAAACACCTAACCACCTTGGAGATGTGGTGATATTAATATCTTATCACCAACCTCACCAAAACACCTAACCACCTTGGAGATGTGGTGATATTAATATCTTATCACCAACCTCACCAAAACACCTAACCACCTTGGAGATGTGGTGATATTAATATCTTATCACCAACCTCACCAAAACACCTAACCACCTTGGAGATGTGGTGATATTAATATCTTATCACCAACCTCACCAAAACACCTAACCACCTTGGAGATGTGGTGATATTAATATCTTATCACCAACCTCACCAAAACACCTAACCACCTTGGATATGTGGTGATATTAATATCTTATCACCAACCTCACCAAAACACCTAACCACCTTGGAGATGTGGTGATATTAATATCTTATCACCAACCTCACCAAAACACCTAACCACCTTGGAGATGTGGTGATATTAATATCTTCACCAAAACACCTCCACCAAATATTAATATCACCTCCACCTTGGATATGTGGTGATATTAATATCTTATCACCAACCTCACCAAAACACCTAACCACCTTGGAGATGTGGTGATATTAATATCTTATCACCAACCTCACCAAAACACCTAACCACCTTGGACCACCTTCCCCGATGTGGTGATATTAATATCTTATCACCAACCTCACCAAAACACCTAACCACCTTGGAGATGTGGTGATATTAATATCTTATCACCATCCTCACCAAAACACCTAACCACCTTGGAGATGTGGTGATATTAATATCTTATCACCAACCTCACCAAAACACCTAACCACCTTGGAGATGTGGTGATATTAATATCTTATCACCAACCTCACCAAAACACCTAACCACCTTGGAGATGTGGTGATATTAATATCTTATCACCAACCTCACCAAAACACCTAACCACCTTGGAGATGTGGTGATATTAATATCTTATCACCAACCTCACCAAAACACCTAACCACCTTGGAGATGTGGTGATATTAATATCTTATCACCATCCTCACCAAAACACCTAACCACCTTGGAGATGTGGTGATATTAATATCTTTTCACCATCCTCACCAAAACACCTAACCACCTTGGAGATGTGGTGATATTAATATCTTATCACCAACCTCACCAAAACACCTAACCACCTTGGAAATGTGGTGATATTAATATCTTATCACCATCCTCACCAAAACATCTAACCACCTTGGAGATGTGGTGATATTAATATCTTATCACCATCCTCACCAAAACACCTAACCACCTTGGAGATGTGGTGATATTAATATCTTATCACCAACCTCACCAAAACACTTAACCACCTTGGAGATGTGGTGATATTAATATCTTATCACCAACCTCACCAAAACACCTAACCACCTTGGATATGTGGTGATATTAATATCTTATCACCATCCTCACAAAAAACACCTAACCACCTTGGAGATGTGGTGATATTAATATCTTATCACCATCCTCACCAAAACACCTAACCACCTTGGAGATGTGGTGATATTAATATCTTATCACCAACCTCACCAAAACACCTAACCACCTTGGAGATGTGGTGATATTAATATCTTATCACCAACCTTACCAAAACACCTAACCACCTTGGATATGTGGTGATATTAATATCTTATCATCAACCTCACCAAAACACCTAACCACCTTGGATATGTGGTGATATTAATATCTTATCACCAACCTCACCAAAACACCTAACCACCTTGGATATGTGGTGATATTAATATCTTATCACCAACCTCACCAAAACACCTAACCACCTTGGAGATGTGGTGATATTAATATCTTATCACCAACCTCACCAAAACACCTAACCACCTTGGATATGTGGTGATATTAATATCTTTCACCATCCTCACCAAAAACACCTAACCACCTTGGATATGTGGTGATATTAATATCTTATCACCAACCTCACCAAAACACCTAACCACCTTGGATATGTGGTGATATTAATATCTTATCACCAACCTCACCAAAATACCTAACCACCTTGGATATGTGGTGATATTAATATCTTATCACCAACCTCACCAAAACACCTAACCACCTTGGAGATGTGGTGATAATATCTTATCACCAACCTCAAACAAACCTTACCTCATTAGGTAACATACAGTCTCATTTCATTGACGTAATCCAATACTCTATAAAATCACATAAATTGAATTAACTTGTTACTATACGTTATGATTGTTTGTTTTGTTTTTGAATTTACCGCAAAGCTATACGAAGGCTACCTGTGATATCCATCCCCAGTTTAACAGTGTGAGACTAGAGGTAAGACAGCTGGTCATCACCACCCACTGCCAACTTTTGAGCTACTCTTTTACCAACGAATAGTGGTAATGACCGTCACATAATAATGCCCCCATGACTGAAAGAGCGAACATGTTTGGTGTCTCACTGCTAAATTAGGGACGACTAATGCAGATAGTCCTCGTGTAGCTTTGCGCGAAATTCAAACAAATAAACCAACAAACCAACGATATATCATCAGTGGAACTGCACAAGAAGCAATACTAAGAACGCATATAGGATAAGAAACACAGAACAAAGGTTTTTATTTGGTTCAAGGGTCTCACAAGTATAATAACACCAAATTTACTGTTAGACTTCGCAGCGCTTAACAACAGCAACAACAAAAAATTTTGTTTCATCTTTCACCAATATCCAAACATGCGCATAAAAACGCTCTAGTGGCGCATGCGCATTAAATATCAAAATAGGCTATTTCTTAAGTGGGGTTGAAATGGGCTTGGCGTTCCATTCAAAGAATTCATTCGCTTCGCTGTTGCAACTTTGGAATCTTGTTGCGTGTCGTTATGAAAGACAGCTTCGGCCAGGATTCCTGGTGAAGACAAACAAATGTTAAAAACACTGACACATATAGCACGCTCGTCTTTCTTGACTGTCAAATGTAGGGCGAAGTTATGATGTATTAGTCATGATTTTGTCGTCCTTTCCTGTCTCAGCTTCTAAAGGGAGCAGGCTTTGAAAATCAGGACACTATTACAGACGACTGATGGACTTTTTCGGTTGTGTTCACATCTTTTCAAATATGACTCAGAACATATTTATCTTGGGTTTCAATTTTGTCAGTAATTCAAATGTTATGCTCTGTTGTTGGTTTATAGCTTAGCGAGAGGAATCGAACCCTGAACTTGAGCGTTGTTAAACCGTAAGCTTACCCCTGACCAACGGGGGGACTCATGCCAGATGGAATGTACTTGTAGGTTTCGAGAATTTAAAAAAAATACAAAATCACTATTTACTTCGTTGCTAAAAATGTGACAAGCCACCTTGTCGGCAAAAATAATCGAGTTTGTTTTAGAATCTAGAGAAGGCGTTATCTGTTCTCTGAATAATGTAATTAACCCTAACTAATGTAGGTGTTTAGCCACAAGCTGAAGTTTACCCACGTTTGTTTCTTTCCTTTCTCCGTTATTACTGTTGTTGTTTACGTACTACTGCGCATGTGCGTGAACTCGACGGGAACGAAAAGTTGCGCAGTATAAAACCGATTATCAGCAGACTGCGTGAATGATAAATGTTCTTTAAATGATACGCAAGTAACACGATTTAAAAAGTCATTATTCTAATGGTGTCGTCTGACAGCTTCCGCTCTGCGAGTAATGTGTGCTAAACGTATCAAAATCTGGACTCCTTACTAGTTCGTCTGCGGGTAATCGAGAAACGACAGCATCTGTCTTAATGCATGTGATTATTTTGTGTTCTTTTTTGTTATTTGTTTGTTGTTAACTTCAAGGCTACACAATGGGCTACCTGTAGTCTGCCCACTGCGGAGATCGGAACACTATTTGTAGAGTTATAAAACCTCATACTCACCAAAAAACACTTGCTTATGAAGTATCAGATGAATATAATTTGTCATATCCTTCATAGTTTTGCTGTCTAAGCTAGCTGTTTGACTGATACGTTAAATCGCTAATAATCCCAAATCCTGACTAATCTCTGACTGATTTCTTGAAACTAAGTATTAAATAGTTACTACTTTATAGTTGTGCTAGCAATATTTTTTCAATAATCAACTTATCCATGAGGTTTATGGGATAGATCGTTGTGTGAAATGTCTGTTAGGGTTAACACCACTGGTAGGGTTATGAGTGGGTGACAATGTCACAGCATTCCCTATCAGATGTTGACGAAGGTTCTTTGTTTTAAATTTACCAGTTCGAGGTTTGTTTGTTTTTACTGAATCTTAGCGCAGAACCAAACAATGGCTTATGTGAGCTAGGTCAACTGCGGTGAATCGCACCCTGAATTTTAGCGTTGTAAACTAGTCTACTTACAGCTAAGCTACCAAAGAAACACATTGAGAACTAGTGACGTTAAATATTAACAGACACGTGTTCAACACTAGATTGTAATAAATGTAAATTTTAAAACAGCAAATAGAGTCAAGCTCTTAGTTTATCTTAACTAATTTTAGTCGAACTCTAGCGTCAGTTAACTGATTTTTAGTCAGATTTTAATGTCCCTGATGGGACAGCGTAAAGTCTTCATATTTATAATGCTAAAATCAGATGTTCGATTCCCTCAGTGAACACAGCAGACAACCCAATTTGGGTTTACTATAAGAAAACATTCACAGACCCTAATGTCATTTAAATGATTTTAGTAAGACTCTAACGCCCTGCTAGCACAGCGGTAAGTCTATGGATTTAGAACGCTCAAGTGAGGGGTCCGATTCCCCTCACTGGGCTTAGCAGATAGCCTGATGTGGCTTTGCTATAAGAAAAACACACACACAGACACAGACCCTAAAGTCACTTAAATGATTTTTCGTGAAATTCTAGCGTCAGTTAACTCATTTTCAGTTACACCCTAACGTCATTCAACTGATTTTAGTTAGATTCTGACGTCAGTTAACTCATGTTTAGTCTGACCCTAACGTGATTGAATTTTTTTTCATAGTGAAAATGTCTTTTTCTGTAGGATTTGAAAACGTAACAAAATTACTATTCTTTTATTAATTATCACCTACATTCTCGTATTTTTTTGCCTTTTGTTGAGAACAATTCGCGTGTGTGCGTGTGTTTTCTTATAGCAAAGCCACATCGGGTTATCTGCCGAACCCACGGAGGGGAATCGAACCCCTGATTTTAATGTTGTAAGTCCCTGGATTTACCGCTGTACTAGCGTGAGATGGCGGGAATAATTACCAAGAAAAATAAATGTGATAACATTTGTCTCTCTAAGAATTCTATTGTTCGTGTTGTATATTTCTGTTTTCTCACTTGAAAGAATTTATTCACTTCTAGTATAATTATTTTATCCACCAATGAATGTCTGTGGACTTTTTACTCGGACTGTTTATTCGTCTCGCAAAACATTTAATGTCTTGAGACGATGATTCTAGGACCGAAAAAAAATCCAAATATTCAGCTCGTATTTCAAATATTACTTATAAGATGTCGCTTCTGTTGTTCAGACGAATCTTCTTAAGACTACTAGAAACGTACAAGGAAAACAAAAAAACATGAACATTTTTTGAGTTAATATTGTTTTATATGCTTATATTTAAATACAATGTAAAAACAGCACCATTTACGTTGGAGAGAGCGTAGTCTCTTCCCCGTAACATTACGTCATTGCTTATCTTGGGACCAACACACCCGTATATAAAACCTTCAGCCTGCTTTAATTGTAAGGTTATTGAATAATATAGAAATTAACCATAGTGAATGTTCCAAAAACATTAGTTTTGACACGTTAACCACTGTGAAAAACAACAAACTTAAACAAGAGCATTCAGATGCTCACCTGCTCTGTATCTCCAGTAAAAGTTGTTTCTGAACACCGTAGAAATCTGACGTGGCGCTGCTGGAGGAAGACTCTACACATTAGAAATTGAGTCAAGCGATATTCAAATTATTTCACAACTCGAAAGTTTAAAAACAAAGTGAACTCATGGTGAAGCGTCTTTAAGTATGTAATCTCATTTAATCACGTTTCTAATTAAACTAATGGTTGATCTACATGACAGGGGGAAAATAAGTTATTACAGATTATATCTAATCCAAAATGATGACGTAAAACGAGTTTTTGTGAAAAGAATTACACCTTTCTGTAAAACAGCAGAGGAAAACATGGCTGCACAAGTGTTCTAAATTTTATATAAAATGGCCTGACATGGCAAAGCGCGTAAAGCGCCCGACTCGTAATCCGAGGGTCGCGGGTTCGCGCCCGCGTCGCGCTAAACATGCTCGCCCTCCCAGCCGTTGGGGCGTTATAATGTGACGGTCAATCCTACTTTTCGTTGGTAAAAGAGTAACCCAAGAGTTGGTGGTGGGTGGTGATGACTAGCTACCTTCCCTCTAGTCTTACACTGCTAAATTAGGGACGGCTAGCACAGATAGCCCTCGAGTAGCTTTGTGCGAAATTCCAAAAAAAAAAACAACAAAAAATTTATATAAAATAATAATAATATATACTTTAATATAAATACTTATAAATATATAACGAGTTAAGAGTTTCATACTGAAATAAAAGTGAATATACTTTCAAACAAACTTTCTCTGTTTGTGATTTAAATATTACTAAATCCATGTACGTGCTTTCAGTTTCCTTTCTTAGAACTATGCATATAGTATTTCTGATGCGGTACTAGTTTTCACGTAAATAGTATTACCCATCGAGATCTTATTTAGTTGTGGGATAATCTCAGAAAAACGAATTACCGAAACGACGAAATAGAAAAATAATAAAAAGTTAGCTATCTTCTAACACAAGTTAAAACATAAGATCTAACATAAGATTCGTTAGGAAAAACAAACAAAAGCTACACGCTGAAGCTGAGAACTTGTTTATTTGTTTTTCTGAATTTCGCACAAAGCTACATGAGCGCTATCTGCGCTAGCCGTCCCTAATTAGCAGTGTAAGACTAGAGGGAAGGCAGCTAGTCATCACCACCCACCGTCAACTCTTGGGCTACTCTGTTACCAACGGATAGTGGGATTGACCGACATTATAACGCCCCCACGTCTGAAAGGACGAGCATGTTTGGTGCGACGGGGATTCGAACCCACGACCTTCGGATTAGGAGTAGAACTCCTTAACAGGCTTGGCCGTTCCGGGTCAGGTGAGAACTCCGCCAACGGTAACCTGGTTTATCTGTAGAATTGTTATAGTAGTATTATAAGTAAATACATAATGTTATTTTTTATCCTTATTGTACTTTCATACAACAGAACGCTACTGGATGTAACACTGTCATTGTACTCTTGTTCATCTCAAGTGTTCCAAGGTGGGTCGCAGGTTCGAACACCCATCACAATAAATATGGTTGTCCTTTCAGCCTTGGGGGCGTTATTATGTGACGGTCATTCCCACTATTCGTTGGTAAGAGAGTAGCCCCAAGAGTTGGCGGTAGGCTATAACGACTAGCTGCCTTCCCTGTAGTCTTACACTCTTAAGATAGGGACGGCTAGCGCAGTTAGCCCTCGTGTAACTGTGCGCGAAATTCAAGAATAACCAACTACGGTAGGACTGTGTTTGGTCGTTCCAGTTTGATATCTTGTTTAAAGTTTGAAGTATGACAGTGCTTTTCTCTATATTGTTATAACAAAGAGAAAAACATTGAAAGACAAGTTCCTAACACTAGAGTTAAATAATGCACGCATAGACTTCTCGTTAAACCAGGAGTATTCTAAAGCAGATCAGTTATCATAAAGAAACTCGACAAGTATTGGTTAAGACAAAAGATAACTTTAACTGATTCTGTTGAAGCACTGAGCAAGAAACAACAGATGCATATATTACCGCAATAGGAAAGGATGTTACAACACTATAAAGTGGATCAATAAATCCATCTATCTTCCAAACAAGCAATGAAGTGGAGTCCCGGACAAAGATCCTGGCTGACAAAAAAATTTACTAGTGGTGACCCAGATAGAGATTCTGACTGACAGAAAGAATCACGTGAAGAATGATCTTACATAACATCCCGAGTATATAAGTTAGTTGTTTATGTATTCCCATCTCAAGTTAGTTTACACTTGGTGTTAATACCATATCAGTTAGTTTACACTTGGTGTTAATACCATATTAATTAGTTCACACTTGGTGTTCCTACCACATCAGTTAGTTTACACTTGGTGTTAATACCATATCAGTTAGTTTACACTTGGTGTTAATACCACATCAGTTAGTTCACACTTGGTGTTCCTACCACATCAGTTAGTTCATACTTGGTGTTAATACCATATAAGTTAGTTTACACTTGGTGTTAATACCATATTAATTAGTTCACACTTGGTGTTCCTACCACATCAGTTAGTTTATTCTTGGTGTTCCTACGGCATCAGTTAGTTCACACTTGGTGTTCCTACCACATCAGTTAGTTTACACTTGGTGTTAATACCACATCAGTTAGTTTATTCTTGGTGTTCCTACGGCATCAGTTAGTTCACACTTGGTGTTAATACCACATCAGTTAGTTTATTCTTGGTGTTCCTACGGCATCAGTTAGTTCACACTTGGTGTTTCTACCACATCAGTTAGTTTACACTTGGTGTTAATACCATATCAGTTTATTATTGGTGTTCAGTTTTCTCTGATATGTTGTAATTGATTCCTCGAATTTTCGACTTACTGAAATATTTATTTGAAACGTGTCTTACAGCACTTACAATAATTTTAATGTGATAATTTGAAACGTGTCGTACATCACTTACAATAATTTTAATGTGACAATTTGAAACGTGTCGTACATCATTACAATAATTTTAATGTGACAATTTGAAACGTGTCATACAGCACTTACAATAATTTTAATGTGATAATTTGAAACGTGTCATACAGCACTTACAATAATTTTAATGTGACAATTTGAAACGTGTCGTACATCATTACAATAATTTTAATGTGATAATTTGAAACGTGTCATACAGCACTTACAATAATTTTAATGTGACAATTTGAAACGTGTCGTACATCACTTACAATAATTTTAATATGACAATTTGAAACGTGTCGTACATCACTTACAATAATTTTAATGTGACAATTTGAAACGTGTCATACAACACTTACAATAATTTTAATGTGACAATTTGTAACGTGTCATACAACACTTACAATAATTTTAATGTGACGATTCGAAACGTGTCGTACAGCACTTACAATAATTTCAATGTGACAATTTGAAACGTGTCGTACATCACTTACAATAATTTTAATGTGACAATTTGAAACGTGTCATACAACACTTACAATAATTTTAATGTGACAATTTGTAACGTGTCATACAACACTTACAATAATTTTAATGTGACGATTCGAAACGTGTCGTACAGCACTTACAATAATTTCAATGTGACAATTTTCAGGAATTCATGAAAGATCTCACTGTTCTTGAAATATTTCTATGTTAAACTATGACATGTAGGGAACGTGTTTGGTACACGGAATATGTAATATCTTTACAACAGAAACTTCCAACTGTAAGTACAACAGTTGAGAAACCATTCAACGAAAACACTTTATTTCTGTAATACTCTTCCATTTCTAGTTATTCAATACAGTTTTAAAACGAACACTTACGGAACATGCGCAAACACAAAACTCACTCCTTTACATACAAACTCGATAAAAATATTCAACGAATGTCGTCATCACATTGTAAACATATGAGCTAAGATTAAACTGAGTTAATTTATGAACGAGCCTGTTGTGAAAATATATTATCTGAATTTAGTCATAGAACAGTTTTGATATTTTAAAATATATCGCCAAAACCCATGTAAATACCAACATAAATCAATATAATGTGAGCCAGATACACTATTTTCATCTTACTTCATTCATAATGCTAAAAAAAATCCCTTAATATGTTAAATATTGGTATATGTATATATTTTAAGAACCCAACAGTAAAAGTACAGAACAATATGTTATATAATATGTCAACCATAGTTCATCTGTAATATTTAGTGCTAATGAGGCCTTTTGTATAATACCAGAGTTCACTAAGCAGGCAGCGATCCACGTGTTACATATATATCATCAATTTCATGAGCAACGACTATTATAAAAAATTGAAAAACGTTTGTTTAAACATTGTCCCTGTAACTTCTATTCCCCAAACCACGTGTGATGAGGATGCCCAAGTAGAATAATCAACCATCCTAGGTCATTATATTTATTAGTTTGTATTAAAGAAATTAAAATAATTGAATTCTAACCTAAATCAGTACAGTAAAGGAATGCGTTAAAACAACTTTAAATCACTGTACATGTTCTGTCTTATTCTGTTTGAAGTATTACTTGCCATTTATTTCAGTAATAATGTTTTATTCTGTGTGCGATAAAATGCCAAGTTAGTTTTGTTTACACAAACGCAACACAAAACATTTCGAATAGTTTAACCCGTGCAACTCATTCTTGTCAGAAATATATTGCACAGTTTGATTGTCACCCACAAAACATTATCGCTACTGTAACTCGCATAGTTAAATATAAAGTGGAAAATATTGCACTGTTTGTTTGTCACCCGAAAAAGACTTTCGTTACAACAACTCTCTTATGAAAATATTGCACGGTTGGTTTATCACCCAGCAAAGATTTCCGTTACTACAACTGACATATGAAAATACACATTGAAAAATATTGCACGGTTGGTTTATCACCCAGCAAAGATTTCCGTTACTACAACTGACATATGAAAATACACATTGAAAAATATTGCACAGTTGGTTTATCACCCAGTTGAGATTTCTGTTACTGCAACGGACATATGAAAATACACATTGAAAAATATTGCACGGTTGGTTTGTCACCCAGCAAAGATTTCCGTTACTGCAACTGACATATGAAAATACACATTGAAAAATATTGCACGGTTGTTTTGTCACCCATAAAATATTATATTATTGCAACTGACATATGAAAATACACATTGAAAAATATTGCATGGTTGGTTTGTCACCCAGAAAAGATTCCCGTTACTACAACTGACATATGAAAATACACATTGAAAACTATTTATGACAAGTGCCGTTTGCTTTTTCAATTTACCATTATATAGAGTATTATTGGTTTATTCATAAAAGATCCATATAAAACTATTTTAAATAACATTACATATTTTACCACTAAAGACCATTAACAAACAAATGCAAAACACATGCTCACAGTAAAGATAGGAACAAGTGCCCCTAAACTAATATACTGACTTCTGACCTCAAAATAAAAGTATGACACAAATGTTAAAGTAACGGAGTTGCTTCGACCTCAATCTCGAGGTTCTGTACAATATACAACTGTCGGAAAACAAGGTTTGAATTATTAAATCTAATTGTAACAATTATTAGATGAAAGAACAAAAAAAATAGTTGTACACAGATAAAATGATTTATTTGTTAATATATAAATAACAAGAAACAAATGTCAGAAAAACGTTTGTTCAGAACAACAACATTCTAAGGAATCCCATCAGCAACATCGACAGGAGTAGAGACGAGTGTCAACAATGTCTTCCTTAGATTGACCAACAATATCGACAAGAGTAGAGACGAGTGTCAACAATGTCTTCTCAACATTGACCAACAATATCGACAACAGTAGAGACGAGTGTCAACAATGTCTTCTCTACATTGACCAACAATATCGACAGGAGTAGAGACGAGTGTCAACAATGTCTTCTCAACATTGACCAACAATATCGACAAGAGTAGAGACGAGTGTCAACAATGTCTTCTCTACATTGACCAACAATATCGACAGGAGTAGAGACGAGTGTCAACAATGTCTTCCTTAGATTGAACAACAATATCGACAGGAGTAGAGACGAGTGTCAACAATGTCTTCCTTAGATTGACCAACAATATCGACAAGAGTAGAGACGAGTGTCAACAATGTCTTCTCAACATTGACCAATAATATCGAGAAAAATAGAGACGAGTGTCAACAATGTCTTCCCTAGATTGACCAACAATATCGACAAGAGTAGAGACGAGTGTTAACAATATCTTCTCTAGATTGACCAACAATATCGACAAAAGTAGAGACGAGTGCCAACAATGTCTTCTCTATTGACCAACATTATCGACAAAAGTAGAGACGAGTGTCAACAATGTCTTCTCAACATTGACCAACAATATCGACAAAAGTAGAGACGAGTGTCAACAATGTCTTCCCTAGATTGACCAACAATATCGACAAAAGTAGAGACGAGTGTCAACAATGTCTTCCCTAGATTGACCAACAATATCGACAAAAGTAGAGACGAGTGTCAACAATGTCTTCCCAACATTGACCAACAATATCGACAAAAGTAGAGACGAGTGTCAACAATGTCTCCCTAGATTGACCAACAATATCGACAAAAGTAGAGACGAGTGTCAACAATGTCTTCCCTAGATTGACCAACAATATCGACAAAAGTAGAGACGAGTGTCAACAATGTCTTCTCAACATTGACCAACAATATCGACAAGAGTAGAGACGAGTGTCAACAATGTCTTCTCTACATTGACCAACAATATCGACAGGAGTAGAGACGAGTGTCAACAATGTCTTCCTTAGATTGAACAACAATATCGACAGGAGTAGAGACGAGTGTCAACAATGTCTTCCTTAGATTGAACAACAATATCGACATGAGTAGAGACGAGTGCCAACAATGTCTTCTATTGACCAACATTATCGACAAAAGTAGAGACGAGTGTCAACAATGTCTTCTCAACATTGATCAACAATATCGACAAAAGTAGAGACGAGTATCAACAATGTCTTCTCAACATTGACCAACAATATCGACAAGAGTAGAGACGAGTGTCAACAATGTCTTCTCTACATTGACCAACAATATCGACAGGAGTAGAGACGAGTGTCAACAATGTCTTCCTTAGATTGAACAACAATATCGACATGAGTAGAGACGAGTGCCAACAATGTCTTCTCTATTGACCAACATTATCGACAAAAGTAGAGACGAGTGTCAACAATGTCTTCTCAACATTGACCAACAATATCGACAAAAGTAGAGACGAGTGTCAACAATGTCTTCCCTAGATTGACCAACAATATCGACAGGAGTAGAGACGAGTGTCAACAATGTCTTCCTTAGATTGACCAACAATATCGACAGGAGTAGAGACGAGTGTCAACAATGTCTTCTTAGATTGACCAACAATATCGACAAGAGTAGAGACGAGTGTCAACAATGTCTTCTCAACATTGACCAATAATATCGACAAAAGTAGAGACGAGTGTCAACAATGTCTTCCCTAGATTGACCAACAATATCGACAAGAGTAGAGACGAGTGTTAACAATATCTTCTCTAGATTGACCAACAATATCGACAAAAGTAGAGACGAGTGCCAACAATGTCTTCTCTATTGACCAACATTATCGACAAAAGTAGAGACGAGTGTCAACAATGTCTTCTCAACATTGACCAACAATATCGACAAAAGTAGAGACGAGTGTCAACAATGTCTTCCCTAGATTGACCAACAATATCGACAAAAGTAGAGACGAGTGTCAACAATGTCTTCCCTAGATTGACCAACAATATCGACAAAAGTAGAGACGAGTGTCAACAATGTCTCCCTAGATTGACAAATAATATCGACAAAAGTAGAGACGAGTGTCAACAATGTCTTCCCTAGATTGACCAACAATATCGACAAAAGTAGAGACGAGTGTCAACAATGTCTTCTCAACATTGATCAACAATATCGACAAAAGTAGAGACGAGTATCAACAATGTCTTCTCTACATTGACCAACAATATCGACAGGAGTAGAGACGAGTGTCAACAATGTCTTCTCAACATTGACCAACAATATCGACAAGAGTAGAGACGAGTGTCAACAATGTCTTCTCTAGATTGACCAACAATATCGACAGGAGTAGAGACGAGTGTCAACAATGTCTTCCTTAGATTGAACAACAATATCGACATGAGTAGAGACGAGTGCCAACAATGTCTTCTCTATTGACCAACATTATCGACAAAAGTAGAGACGAGTGTCAACAATGTCTTCTCAACATTGACCAACAATATCGACAAAAGTAGAGACGAGTGTCAACAATGTCTTCCCTAGATTGACCAACAATATCGACAGGAGTAGAGACGAGTGTCAACAATGTCTTCTCAACATTGACCAACAATATCGACAAGAGTAGAGACGAGTGTCAACAATGTCTTCTCTACATTGACCAACAATATCGACAGGAGTAGAGACGAGTGTCAACAATGTCTTCCTTAGATTGAACAACAATATCGACATGAGTAGAGACGAGTGCCAACAATGTCTTCTCTATTGACCAACATTATCGACAAAAGTAGAGACGAGTGTCAACAATGTCTTCTCAACATTGACCAACAATATCGACAAAAGTAGAGACGAGTGTCAACAATGTCTTCCCTAGATTGACCAACAATATCGACAAAAGTAGAGACGAGTGTCAACAATGTCTTCCCTAGATTGACCAACAATATCGACAGGAGTAGAGACGAGTGTCAACAATGTCTTCCTTAGATTGAACAACAATATCGACATGAGTAGAGACGAGTGCCAACAATGTCTTCTCTATTGACCAACATTATCGACAAAAGTAGAGACGAGTGTCAACAATGTCTTCTCAACATTGACCAACAATATCGACAAAAGTAGAGACGAGTGTCAACAATGTCTTCCCTAGATTGACCAACAATATCGACAAAAGTAGAGACGAGTGTCAACAATGTCTTCTCTATTGACCAACATTATCGACAAAAGTAGAGACGAGTGTCAACAATGTCTTCTCAGATTGACCAACAATATCGACAAAAGTAGAGACGAGTGTCAACAATGTCTTCCCTAGATTGACCAACAATATCGACAAAAGTAGAGACGAGTGTCAACAATGTCTTCCCAACATTGACCAACAATATCGACAAAAGTAGAGACGAGTGTCAACAATGTCTCCCTAGATTGACCAACAATATCGACAAAAGTAGAGACGAGTGTCAACAATGTCTTCTCAACATTGACCAACAATATCGACAAAAGTAGAGACGAGTGTCAACAATGTCTTCCCTAGATTGACCAACAATATCGACAAAAGTAGAGACGAGTGTCAACAATGTCTTCTCAACATTGATCAACAATATCGACAAAAGTAGAGACGAGTGTCAACAATATCTTCTCAACATTGACCAACAATATCGACAAAAGTAGAGACGAGTGTCAACAATATCTTCTCTAGATTGACCAACAATATCGACAAAAGTAGAGACGAGTGTCAACAATGTTTTCCCTCGATTGAACAATAATATCGAATATTTAAGTGTAAATAATGTGGATGTTTGGATTACAAATAAACTTTTATGTTTTAAAGTTTTCAGCCTTCTTTGTTGTCTGGTGTCATTCAAGGTTTGAAAGACATTTGACAGACGTGATCGGTAAAAAGAGAATCCGTTTGGTGAATCATTAGATATAACATGACCGGTAACATAGTTGTATAATTTCACTAGCTAGGACTGAATGTGAGTATTGTTACATGTGTGTGTGCGTAAATAAGGCTTAACTTTCATCGCGTCTGAACACTTTGATGCTGATAAAAATCACAACCGGATATTGTAAAAAACAAAAATGCTGATCGAAAGCGCCGCCGTTGGTGATAATGTGGAAACTAGGAAAGAATGAATAAAGAACGTGTTATGGTGTTACCATTACATTACGAGATGATACCGATATGCTGCTTATAACCGGAAACCTGCCCTTGAAAAGACATGTCGGATGTCTCAAGAGTGGAGGGCATCCACCGACAGAAGTTTATAAAGTCGCTGGGTGATGAATCTAGAGCGTGGATCCTCAAAAAATGGTAGGCCCACCCGTGTTACGCGTGTGAAGTTGAACGTGACCCGTTTCCGGAACGAGCTTCTCACTGGTCTTTTTCCCACGTGCTCACGTGAATGAACGTTGCTCCTTTCTGTCTCTGTTTCATCTGCTCTTAAACTAAAGGATGAACAGATAAAACTGTAAAGTCTCGTCAGATGGATGAGTCATACCGAAACTAACCTGAAAAAATATACAAACGAGTTGAAGAATAATATTCATAAATGTTTTTAAAGTAGAGAAAGAAATATGAAAAACTCTTCTGAAGAAGTGGGAATCTCGTCGTAAAGGATATGAACGATATCTGAGCATCTTCACACACTCAAATCTCTCCAGTTCCAACCCTTAACAACTAAAAATATGATACATTAACAAAAGTGTTCTTCATATACCACAAATGTCGTCTTTCCTCCTCGTTCCGTACCTTACTATAGACAACTCCCCGTCACACCAAACACGCTCTCCCCTTCAGGCGTGGGGGCGTTATAAAGTCACGGTCAATCCCACTATTCCTTAGTAAAAAAGTAGTCCAAGAGTTGGCGGTGGGTGGTGATGACTAGCTGTCTTCCCTAAAGGCTCACACTGCTAAATTAGGGACGGCTAGCACAGATAGCCCTCGTGTAGCTTTGCGCAAAATTCAAAACAAACCAAACTATAGACAACTCAGGCGCTATCTTACGATTCTTCATAAGTTTAGGTAGATTTTTGCTATGGTTTAAAGACTATTGTCCTAAGTTTATATAAACGTAAAAAAAAATATATTCGATTTCTGTTAACTTGAACTTTGATGAATTTTTTATTCTCAGAACGAATATTGATATAACGTTGGAGAAAGAATGAATACGATTATATTATATACAGGAACAAAGAAACTTACACCTGTTTTCAAGTAGTTCAATATTTGAGAACTTTTAGCCATTTCAATAAAGACACTTCAGGACACTTACAGTTACAAAATACTTATCTGAAAGAGAAAAATGCCAATCAATTAATTATAACCCTTTCTTAAAATTAAAAGAACACCACCCCTTAAAGGGGCCTACATAGGATAACGCATCCCACTGTAACTGGCTAGTTCGGGGGGCGACAACCCGCTTCTCTTTAACTCTCTTCTGTCCTATGTTAAAATTAGGGGTCACATGCATTATGGCTTTAGGTATCTTGCGTTTTTGCCAATTTGAAAAGAAAAGTGATCCTTTTGTTATTTGGGTTGACGACCCCTGGGGTAGTCTGTGTCGTACAATAAGAGAACACCGCCTACTGAAGTGGTTAAAACTACTTAGATCAGGGTAACATGGACCACCAGCACAGCAGACCGATTTATTTATTGTGGGTGAGAGTTCAACAGTCAAGTAACGTGGATATTACTTTCGTTAAGTAGCCATTGGAAGTAACGTGGCTCAATTCACAGTTTTGTTTGACCATTAGACAATTCTTTCATATTTCAGTTTGACAAACAAACAGTCAAATAAAAGGACAGAGAGTTTTGCTTCAAAAGATACCGATTTCTGCGGAGTTGGATTTTCGTGTTAACTTTACTTGAACAGTGACTAATAACACGTGAACACTGGCTGTCTTGGAATAACTGAATAATGAGCAAACAACCAACTTTCCATGGAAATCATGTCAGGTAATAAACAATTTGTAAACAAATTAACGGTTTCATCTGTCTACACACCTATTGGCCAGCAGTAAGCGTGACGTCATAAAAATGTCCAGCTATAATGAATAATGCGTTTCTTGTTACTTTGAACCGCCAAAGTTTCTGGAAAATACTTAAACATGATTAGTTGAGTCTCTACTTAAGCTGTCCAATCAAAACAAACGTTGCATCTGAAGCGATATTGTGATTCTCCGCGTAAACTTGATGTGAACTTCTGTCCAGAAGTTTCATCAAAACACTCTTCCTGTGGTCACGCAAACAACATGATGGCCCATTAGAAATGTCCAAAGGACGCCTGTAGATTCGGATCAACAAGCTAGTTCTTGGCCACCCAGCTCTGCTGCACAACAGCATAGTTTATGGTTTCGGTTTTGTTTCATCTGTGGAAAAAGAGAAAAAAAAAAATAGTTTCATTTCTCGTCCCTAGTTTTGTGAACGTAAGATAACTGACAAAATGAACGTAAGATAACAACTGACAAAATAAACGTAAGATAACTGACAAAACGAACATAAAACTAACAAATTTTTCATTTTAAAACTTGATATTATTCAGTAACAACTACCGAATATCAGATGACATAATAGACAGATCAGGTAGTAGACATCAAATAACATAGGAGGTAGCGGACATTAGATGACATAGCAGCTAGTGTATATTATGTGACATTACAGGTGGCGGAATATTAATTGACAGAGCAGGTAGTGGTTATAAAATGACATAGAAGGTAGCAGATATCAGTTCATATAGTGGGTAATGTGTGAGAGATGTGTTTGTTTACCCATGGTGATGCGTGGACTCCATGAACCTTGTTTTAAGTTTTTTTCTTTATCGTTAGTTTTGTGATTTTGTTCCCGTAGACACAACAAGTATAAATATTATTCATTTACTCACAAAAAAGGCTTAGTTATTACATACATTACTTTTACCCTCATCTCTTTTTCTAAGGATTGAACATCGTTATGTGAAAGTGAAATGTTTCCGCTTGACCTCAATTTTCGTTTCTTCGGAAAAAGACAAAGATTGAACTCGACAGAAACAAGTAATCTAATCCTTAATGTCATCGTTATGTTCTCAGACAATCATAGCTGCTAAACTAACATGAACAGCTGTGTTTATGGTTCTGCACGCGGTTTTTTTTATTAGGCCTAATGTTTTAAGGGGCTCTGATTCAGTATCTCGCTCACATTTATAGTTGTTTCTTACCTAACATAAAGTTCATTTTTAAAAGATTTATAACATAACATCTCGTGTCTTTTTTTTTTGTTACCAGTATCTCGCAGATGCAATAAATGAAAATTTCTTAGCGACTACATTTGAAATCAGCTTTATCTATTACATCCGGTCAAACGTATTTATTCAATTTTTAGATACATATATATTTATATATGACAATTTTTATTCAACTTTTGTTAATAAAATTTTTATTCAGCTTTTCAACTAATAATGCATTTGTATACAAATTTGTTATCAATTTCTAGCCATGAAGCTACCAATTATATATCAGCTAAACATCATGTACCAGTCTCTGGTTTTGTGGTTACTTGTTATAGAATAGCCTAACATGATGTACCAGTCACTGGTTCCGTAATTACTTGTTAAAATGTCTTTAACACGACGTACAAGTCTCTAATTCTGTAGTTACTTGTTAAAGATGTCTTAAACACGACGTACTAGTCTCTAATTCTGTAGTTACTTGTTAAAGATGTCTTAAACACGACGTACTAGTCTCTGGTTCTGTAGTTACTTGTTAAAGATGTCTTTAACACAAAGTACAAGTCTCTGGTTCTGTAGTTACTTGTTAAAGATGTCTTTAACACAAAGTACAAGTCTCTGGTTCTGTAGTTACTTGTTAAAGATGTCTTTAACACGACGTACTAGTCTCTGGTTCTGTAGTTACTTGTTAAAGATGTCTTTAACACGACGTACTAGTCTCTGGTTCTGTAGTTACTTGTTAAAGATGTCTTTAACACGAAGTACAAGTCTCTGGTTCTGTAGTTACTTGTTAAAGATGTCTTTAACACGAAGTACAAGTCTCTAATTCTGTAGTTACTTGTTAAAGATGTCTTAAACACGACGTACTAGTCTCTGGTTCTGTAGTTACTTGTTAAAGATGTCTTTAACACAAAGTACAAGTCTCTGGTTCTGTAGTTACTTGTTAAAGATGTCTTAAACACGACGTACTAGTCTCTAATTCTGTAGTTACTTGTTAAAGATGTCTTTAACACGAAGTACAAGTCTCTGGTTCTGTAGTTACTTGTTAAAGATGTCTTAAACACGAAGTACAAGTCTCTGGTTCTGTAGTTACTTGTTAAAGATGTCTTAGACACGAAGTACAAGTCTCTGGTTCTGTAGTTACTTGTTAAAGATGTCTTAAACACGACGTACTAGTCTCTGGTTCTGTAGTTACTTGTTAAAGATGTCTTTAACACGATGTACCAGTCTTCGATTCTGTAGTTACTTGTTAAAGATGTCTTTAACACGAAGTACAAGTCTCTGGTTCTGTAGTTACTTGTTAAAGATGTCTTAAACACGAAGTACAAGTCTCTGGTTCTGTAGTTACTTGTTAAAGATGTCTTAGACACGAAGTACAAGTCTCTGGTTCTGTAGTTACTTGTTAAAGATGTCTTAAACACGACGTAGTAGTCTCTGGTTCTGTAGTTACTTGTTAAAGATGTCTTTAACACGATGTACCAGTCTTCGATTCTGTAGTTACTTGTTAAAGATGTCTTTAACATGATATATCAGTCTGTGGTTCTGTCGGTGCCATGAAGAACCAAAAAGCAACACAAGTTTATTACATCAACCACTTGAGTTTCTTTATAATACAAGAAAAAAATGTGTACAGACATGGTTCATCTACTTAAAAAGTGTAGTCACTTGTTGTCCCAACATATCTTTCTAGCAAGGAATTCAACATTGAGCTTTTGGACCGGAAATAATTATTTGGACAGATAAAAGTCCTTGCTTAACAAACTGGGACATAAGGACAGAGTGCTTGACAAGACAATGACCAACGGACACAATTTGAGTTCGAACTGCTTTTCGTCACGTGTAGGTCACACGTAAATTTAAGTTAGTGGTTATTTACTTTTAAGTGTAAAGTACAGCATTTGTAGGATACTAGAAAGTGTACATTTGAATTCAAAATAAAGATTTATTTATGATCTTCAGACGAAAAAAAAATAACAAAAAATAACAATAGCTTATAGCTCTTTACTTAGAAAATTATGTGGCACAATTTAAGGATCTTGGAATGGGATACAACCCCTTACTCCTCAGATCCGTGTAGGACAGAATAAACAAAGTACTAAAGCTGTTTTTCTTATAAAAGTTAGGCCTAGAGGATGGGTCGCTTGACTCACATTTTGCAGGTTTCAAATCCCTGTCATCAAACATGCTATCTGTGGGGGCATTATAATGTCACATTCAATCTCACTATTCGTTGCTATAAGAGTAGTCCAACATTTTGACTGCTATATTAAAGAGGACTAGCTTTTATACCTCTAACATAGTTTTGCGCGAAATTCAGACCAAACCAATATAATATAAGTCATACTGCTATTGGACATGTGAGAGTGTAGCGTTTGAAATCTTACAATTCATCAATTAGTGACGAATGTACATCTTTCCAATCTGTACACTTGAGATGAAAATACGTACAACAAAATATAAGTCAAGTAAGAAAACGGCTCAAGTTAGTCTCTGGTGACCAGATTACATAAACTGTAAGAACCGTTCATTTGTTAACAATTAAATATAAAGTACGTAACAGAAGTAAGTACTATGACAAATAAACAGTATCGATTAGAGAGCTTCAAATACATCAAAACAAGCTGTACATTTTAGGGATAGTCATGAGGTAATACGGCAACAAACGAGAGTATACGGTGGCATTACTACTTTCTCTGTACGTATTGAGTTATCAATCTGCTTTGGTTCATTTTCCACACAAAAAAGTCGTATTAGTCTGTGAGGCTTCGCCACGAGACAAGAAACAGATTATAAACCGTGGGTATCTCCAATTTTATGGTCAGGTTAATTCTGTGAATATTATAAGGACATACGATCTTCCTCAGATTCATAAAAATAAATTAACATACAAAAACAGCAAGGAAATTCGTTTCTTGGTCCTTTATGGACTTTATACATCCTGTGTTGTTGGACTACTGAGGATGTTTTAAACATGTCAGCAGGGACTGTTTCGTATGTAACATTTTCCAGATGTATCAGAAAAGGGCAAGGAATTTTGAACTTCGTAAAACATCTATAAACATATTACAAAGTTTTCCATTGTATTTAGCACCACCTATAATCATTACCCAATAGTACAGCATATTAAATATTACCACCCCAGTACCCCATATATATTTATAGCAAGAGTAGATTAACCAACGAACTTTCCAGTATTTCATTGTGGGTTTGAGTTCTGGTACTAAACTGCTTTAGTGAGTTACTGAGGTCTTGATTCGGTTGCGATTTGAATTTTTAAAATGAATTTCCAAACCCTTGAGTTGTTTTTGTGTTAGTTTTTGTTAACGTAATAACTAATCTTGGCTTACTTGTGTTTTGGGTTTATGCTCGTGTACTGTTTCAATCACATTGTGACTTAGAAATATCTAAAAGTGTTCAGTCTTCGCTTAGTACTATACTTTACACTAGGTGGCGTGATGAATGAATAAAAAAATGTGAATAGAGCTAACACAGCACGAATGTTTTTCACCTTAAATATAAAAATGTTCGTTGGGTAACACTACTTCCGGTGGACCAGACCGAGATCAGGAGAAGTGTAAAAATGTGAAGCTATCCTGACGATCAAATAACAGGTTTACTTAAGTAATTCAGTTTAAAGGTCATTTATACTACTGCTTTCACGTGATCTCTAATATTAAAAGTACTTATTGAAACGCTCCAAATGAATGTAAGTTAGTGTCTTGAATGTTAATTAGTGTCTTGAATGTAAGTTAGTGTCTTGAATGTAAGTTAGTGTCTTGAATGTAAGTTACTGTCTTGAATGTGAATTAGTGTCTTGAATGTAAGTTAGTGTCTTGAATGTGAATTAGTGTCTTGAATGTGAGTTAGTGTCTTGAATGTGAGTTAGTGTCTTGAATGTAAGTTAGTGCCCTGAATCTCTTCAAATACAGTTGTTTCATTTAAGTTCTGCTGAAAATGGAAGAATGTATTAATATTGTACTAATACCGTACAAATCTTTTATATTGTACTAATATCATACAGATGTATTTATATTGTACTAATACTATACAAATGTATTTATATTGTACTAATATCATACAGATATATTTATATTGCACTAATATCATACAGATATATTTATATTGTACTAATATCATACAGATGTATTTATATTGTACTAATACTATACAAATGTATTTATATTGTACTAATATCATACAGATATATTTATATTGTACTAATATCATACAGATATATTTATATTGTACTAATATCATACAGATATATTTATATTGTACTAATATCATACAGATATATTTATATTGTACTAATATCATACAGATGTATTTATATTGTACTAATACCGTACAGATGTATTTATATTGTACTAATACTATGCAGATGTATTTATATTGTACTAATATCATACAGATGCATTTATATTGTACTAATATCATACAGATGTATTTATATTGTACTAATACTATACAGATGTATTTATATTGTACTAATACTATACAGATGTATTTATATTGTACTAATACCGTACAGATGTATTTATATTGTACTAATATCATACAGATGCATTTATATTGTACTAATATCATACAGATGTATTTATATTGTACTAATACTATACAGATGTATTTATATTGTACTAATATCATACAGATGTATTAATATTGTACTAATACCGTACAGATGTATTTATATTGTACTAATACTATACAGATGTATTTATATTGTACTAATATCATACAGATGTATTTATATTGTACTAACAATATACAGATGTATTTATATTGTACTAATATCATACAGATGTATTAATATTGTACTAATACCGTACAGATGTATTTATATTGTACTAATACTATACAGATGTATTTATATTGTACTAATATCATACAGATGTATTTATATTGTACTAATACTATACAGATGTATTTATATTGTACTAATACCGTACAGATGTATTTGTATTGTACTAATACCGTACAGATGTATTTGTATTGTACTAATACTATACAGATGCATTTATATTGTACTAATATCATACAGATGTATTTATATTGTACTAATACTATACAGATGTATTTATATTGTACTAATATCATACAGATGTATTAATATTGTACTAATACCGTACAGATGTATTTATATTGTACTAATACTATACAGATGTATTTATATTGTACTAATATCATACAGATGTATTAATATTGTACTAATACCGTACAGATGTATTTATATTGTACTAATACTATACAGATGTATTTATATTGTACTAATATCATACAGATGTATTTATATTGTACTAACAATATACAGATGTATTTATATTGTACTAATACTATACAGATGTATTTATATTGTACTAATATCATACAGATGTATTAATATTGTACTAATACCGTACAGATGTATTTATATTGTACTAATACTATACAGATGTATTTATATTGTACTAATATCATACAGATGTATTTATATTGTACTAATACTATACAGATGTATTTATATTGTACTAATACCGTACAGATGTATTTGTATTGTACTAATACCGTACAGATGTATTTGTATTGTACTAATACTATACAGATGCATTTATATTGTACTAATATCATACAGATGTATTTATATTGTACTAATACTATACAGATGTATTTATATTGTACTAATATCATACAGATGTATTAATATTGTACTAATACCGTACAGATGTATTTATATTGTACTAATACTATACAGATGTATTTATATTGTACTAATATCATACAGATGTATTTATATTGTACTAACAATATACAGATGTATTTATATTGTACTAATACTATACAGATGTATTTATATTGTACTAATATCATACAGATGTATTAATATTGTACTAATACCGTACAGATGTATTTATATTGTACTAATACTATACAGATGTATTTATATTGTACTAATATCATACAGATGTATTTATATTGTACTAATACTATACAGATGTATTTATATTGTACTAATACCGTACAGATGTATTTGTATTGTACTAATACCGTACAGATGTATTTGTATTGTACTAATACTATACAGATGTATTTATATTGTACTAACAATATACAGATGTATTTGTAGTGTATTAACACCATACAAATGTATTTGTATTGTGATACTAGCCTTACAAGAATAAATTGTAGTTATGGTTTAGTGCTATAATACGAAAGTAAAGTTCACGTATCTATATGACTAACTGTTGCTTTAGAAACACAACGAAATTCCTTACGTATTAGAAAGCAAAGGCCAGTGACAGTGGGTTACTGTACTTCCAAGGGTGAAACATTTTCACAAAGCAACAAACATTTTAAATTAAAGTTGGGAATTGTCAGTAGTTTTGTGACGAACAGTTGTAATGAGATGTCACTTTACAGTTACATCTGAAATTAGGTAATTCATCACTACAAACTCATTAGTATATATACATACTTCCAGTCGCGTGGCGCTCGACTCGTAAACTGAGGGTCGTGGATTCGAATCCCCATCGCACCAAACGTGCTCGCCCTTTTAGCCGTGAGGGCATTATAATGTTACGGTCAGTCCCACTACTCGTTGGTAAAAAAGTAGTCCAAGAGTTGGCGGAGGGTGGTGATGACTAGCTGTCTTCCCTCTGGTTTTAGACTGCTTAATTAGAGATGGCTAACGCAGATAGTCCTCGTGTAGCTTTCCGCGAAATTAAAAACAAACACTTTGGGAAATACACTATAACTCATGAAACGATTATGAATGATAGAATGGAACTAACATAAATATTCTACCCCTTAAAATATTCAGACATAGTTCAGCATTGGAGAAACTTCTGTACAGAATTCTAGATTGGAAACCGTATTTAAGAATGTATTACACTAATTCTGAGAAGTCTCCTTGTTTTTATTATATATTATTGGTTTATTTTGTGAATCGTTAAGAGTTTTTGGAAAACAGGTTTTTTCATTTTAGAGCAAAGCCACGCTGGATCTCCCGCGGGGATAGAACCCAGGATTTTCGTGCCGTAAGCTTACCGATATTTCCTCGGGGAACCCACGTGACTCTAATGCTCTAGTACCAGTAGTTCTATTCTAAATCTAGTAATTCTTTCAGCCGAAACTCACTGCAGCACGTGATGTAACATTTGTTAAGGGACTTGGTCATCATTTCTATTCGTCACCACATCAAAATTCTGGAATGGATCCTCCCTATCATTTTTAACACCATGTTTTATAAAACATTTATGCAAAAAAACTGCTTGAGATCTGTGATTCTTTGTTTTGGTTCCTAATAGCATACGAGTTCTAACAAAATCACTAAATAACTTGGGTTTTCTATTTATTTTGATTTTAAAAAGAATGGTTGAATTTATTCAGTTCTAAAAACCCATGAGTAAAAACAAAAGGATACACATATCTGGAGCCGACTAGTGGTACCAGAAATCATCAAGCCTGCTGGGATGCGACAGATGTGGTAGTGTTCCAGGCAACATATTATACATATGTAACCAATTTTTATGAAAACAATAGTTTCGGTGTAAATTTTATTTATAAATAAGCGACATTGTAAAGTTTAGGTCAGTTCTTTAAAATGGGTGTTATTGTAACAGACAGAAGCAAAGTTACTCGATATAACAGAGCCTGTGGATCCCACCGGTTGTAAACGGTGTAAAACAAATTAAGAAGGTAATTTGACGGTTACAAATAACTGATTTAATCTAGAAACTACAGGAGCCACGAATGAGACCTGACACAACCATTGTTCAAGAAAAACGCATCTGCACATAACTGAGGAATTTCGTTCGTACTAAATTATAATAAACATTCCCGGTCTTAAAACTATTAAATATTACTCACTTTTTATTATCGTACGAGTCCCCAGAGAGACAACTCTAATGTCCTGACCAGGCCCCCTCCATCCTCCAAACGGAGAAGGCATAGCTGAGCCGCTCGTGCGCCACGTAGCTGCAAGGACTAGTCATCTTTCCATCCTGGTCATCATTTTTCAAGACTTGATAGAGGAAGTCGATGTATCTAGCTGCTAATTTAAGGGTCTGTATTTTACTCAGTTTATCAGAAGGTAATGTTGGAATGATTTTTCTGAGGGCAGCAAAGGCTTCGTTTAAATTCTGTGTCCTCTGACGTTCTCGAACATTCGCTAGAATCCTTTGGTTTTGTAGTTCCTCGAAATTTTGATACGACCTCTTACGAGGATGCCGCGTGGATTCTCGCGATCCTTGACAAGTAGGGTCACTCTTCTTTCCGGGTCGACGTTTTCCGTGTATCTTTCCGTCACCTCGGTCGTCAGATAATGTAGATATTTTCACTTCTCTGGCGGCTATTAAAGGCCGGGTTTGGAGAGAGTCCTCTATGGGATAAGTGTACAGATGAGACTGTGTCATCTCGTGGTGATCGGTATTTGGGGGTTCGGACTTTATAGGGGCAGACCAAGAAGTGTAAGCTGAAGTTGTGGTGAAAGTTGCGCTTCTATCTGACAAGGGAGAAACCGAAATTTGATCCGTGGAAAAACTGGACTCGGGAGATTTATCTGTGGTCAAAATGTCGTCCATATTTGGAAAGGGCGTCATCTCTGCCCGAAGCATTAATTAACCCTTTTGCTCTTTTGTGTTATCCAAATCAGCTCACGCAAGCAGGTCACTTTGATACTAACTGGGTTCAAATGTTAACCAATAGCTTCAGGCCAGTTAAACGCGTCTAGCTACTTGCACGTGCATCACCAGATTTAACGTGAACGCCCTCTTGCTTTACACAGCGTCCCTACTCAACCACGTGACATATTTTCCATCCAGTTGTGAGTCGAGGTTCGAAAGTGAATGAACCAATACGGGGAGTTAGAAACAACAAAGGTATGACAACATTTCCTTAAAGAAATAGGAAGTACTGAACATTGAATTTCAAACTAACAATGTAATATTACACATTTACAATCATAGTTTATATAAACATAAACGTGTTGCCTAGTATTTTATCAACTATTGACCATTAACACTATAAACATTGTAAAACTGTTTAGTTAACTAATGACAATATATACAATAATACTGTTTAGTTAACTGTTGTCTATAAATACTAGAGTATTGTTTAGTTAACTCCTGTCTATGGTTACAACAGTGCTGTTTAGTCACCTATTGTTTATGTCTACTACAGTAATGTTTAGTTAACTATTGTTTATGTCTACTACAGTATTGTTTAGTTAACTATAGTTTGTGACTATTACAGTATTGTTTAGTTAACTATAGTTTGTGACTATTACAGTATTGTTTAGTTAACTATAGTTTATGACTACTACAGTAATGTTTAGTTAACTGTTGTTTATGTATACTACAGTAATGTTTAGTTAACTGTTGTTTATGTCTACTACAGTAATGTTTAGTTAACTGTTGTTTATGTATACTATAGTGATGTTTAGTTAACTGTTGTTTATGTATACTATAGTGATGTTTAGTTAACTGTTGTTTATGTATACTACAGTAATGTTTAGTTAACTATTGTTTATGTATACTGCAGTACTGTTTATTTTACTACTAACCATATATACTACAGTAATGTTTAGTTAACTGTTGTTTATGTATACTATAGTGATGTTTAGTTAACTGTTGTTTATGTATACTACAGTGATGTTTAGTTAACTGTTGTTTATGTATACTATAGTGATGTTCAGTTAACTGTTGTTTATGTATACTATAGTGATGTTTAGTTAACTGTTGTTTATGTCTACTACAGTAATGTTTAGTTAACTGTTGTTTATGTATACTATAGTGATGTTTAGTTAACTGTTGTTTATGTATACTATAGTGATGTTTAGTTAACTGTTGTTTATGTATACTACAGTGATGTTCAGTTAACTGTTGTTTATGTATACTACAGTGATGTTTAGTTAACTGTTGTTTATGTATACTACAGTAATGTTTAGTTAACTGTTGTTTATGTATACTATATAATTAGTGATGTTGAGAAAACCCACTGGCAGAAAAAATATATATGTAAAAACGGCTCGTTTGGATTGAGAACATTTTAGAACCGACACACAATTAAAAACAGAAATCCACCGAAAAATCACCCATACTGGACTATACATTCCTTGGGACTCAGCACATGAAACAAAACAAAAACTCAACATACTAAGAAACCAAATAAACACAGCCATAAAATTGTGCTCACCAGATAAAATTAACGATGAATTAGACAAAATAAAACAATACTTCATCAACATCAATAAGTTTCCTCCACAAACCGTAGAAAACATTATATGCACACACCCAGACAGAAAGCAAAATCAACCAACTAAAGTAAATACAGCTCACGAATCAAAAAATCACGAAACCATATACTGCTGCAGACCATATGTTCCCGACACAAGGAGAAAAATAACCAACATTTGGCAAAAACTAGTAACAAAATATGACATTCCAGTTAATACCAAATTTATTCAAAAACCAGGCACAAAACTGAGGTCTATACTATGTAAAAACTACACTGACAAACACCACACCAACATTATTTATAAAATACAATGTGATAACTGCCACGACTTCTATATTGGAGAAACAAGTAGAAAAATGGAAACCAGATTCAAAGAACATAAAAAGTCACCTTCACACGTTTTCGAACACTGCAAATCAAATAAACACAACATAACAATAAAAAAACACTCAAATACTAAATAAAGAAACAAACATAAACAAACGCAAAATAAAAGAAGCCTTACTTATACAACAACTTAAACCCAAAATAAACCAATATAAAGGAACACCTTTATACCTATATTTAAAATAATATAATAAAATAAATGATATAAAGTTATATATTCAAACATCTAAGCACGCCCTCTACATTCCGACACTCAGTTACACAACCCCTTTCAAACATGTGGTCAGTTTCCGGTCAGTTACCTCTTCCTTTCTTTGTGAACCTGACGATGACCGAAGAAGGTCGAAACGTTGTTCACTCCTCTAAGTAAAAAACTTTCTCAACCGAAAAGATCCGTTTTTACATATATACAACAGTAATGTTTTGTTATATATCGTTTCTCTGTATTTTAAAATTTTTTTGTTACGTATAAAACACGGATCTTTTCTGTGCTGGAGTTGTTTGTTTTGGACTTCGTGAGCACCTTGTGAACATGTTTAAAATCACACAAAAAATATTCCAATAGTTTAAGGTATTGGTTCGTTACAAAAGTGACAATAAAATCCTCAGTGTAAATAGTGGGTGATAGGGTGCTGATGATGACTGTAGTTAAAATTAGGGACGACGGCCGATAACGTGACTTACTTTACCATAAACACAAATTGTTTATGTTACCTGTTCTTCCTGCGACACTGTCAAGTTGTATACACCAGTGTTCTGTGACGTTTCGTTTCCGCTGCTTCACGTGCTTGTCGTCATGAACGAAACCAAGTGTACTGTAAATGATTTATTTTTGTAAGACTGTATAATAATAACAATGAATCTATATAATTATAGTAAACCGTTCTTCTCAATCGGTCATTTTCTATATAATAATAATAACAATGAACCTATATAATTATAGTAAACCGTTCTTCTCAATCGGTCATTTTCTATATAATAATAATAACAATGAACCTATATAATTATAGTAAACCGTTCTTCTCAATCGGTCATTTTCTATATAATAATAATAACAATGAACCTATATAATTATAGTTAACCGTTCTTCTCGATCGGTCATTTTCTATATAATAATAATAACAATGAACCTATATAATTATAGTAAACTGTTCTTCTCAATCGGTCATTTTCTATATAATAATAATAACAATGAACCTATATAATTATAGTAAACCGTTCTTCTCGATCGGTCATTTTCTATATAATAATAATAACAATGAACCTATATAATTATAGTTAACCGTTCTTCTCAATCGGTCATTTTCTATATAATAATAATAACAATGAACCTATATAATTATAGTTAACCGTTCTTCTCAATCGGTCATTTTCAATATAATAATAATAACAATGAACCTATATAATTATAGTTAACCGTTATTCTCAATCGGTCATTTTCTATATAAATACCCTAAACAACATTTCTCCACCTGTTGTATGAAAATTATTGTACATAGACACTATTTGTATACGTACTATAACATTGTTATCCACTTATTGTAGGTATATATCGAAACATTTCATTTATCTATTGTTCTTTCCTATTACATTGTTATATAAACTAGTATTCTGAAAGAAGACATTTTATAGCCTTACTAACACGATGTTTTATGAGTTTTGCTCAACTTGTATTACAAACGAGTTTACATCAATAATTCTGTTTGGATACCTGGTATCCACAAATACTGTTTTAATTATTTTGCGAAAACTGTAAGTACTGTGCTATTGGTAAGTATAGTGTGGCCATTTTGCTTCGAGTTGTTATGTATGTTTTATGCTGCCACGGATGCTATACGAATGTTATATTTTCTGTTGTCGTCGGTACAATAACGTTATGTGATTAATTGTTCTTTATAGTGTGACGGATTTAATATTATATATCTATTTTAATATCGACGTTTGTTTAAGTCAAATTTCTACTTAGAAATCTACATACCTTATAGTGTTAAATCTGTATTGCGAAATTCCAGCCTATTCAGTAAAGCTGTAAAAGATTCTCGAGTGTAACAATCAACAATATATGTGTGTAGGTAAATATTAGTGTATCGTCTATATTGTCGTGCAGGCTGAAACTTCTGGAAACTCTCCTTACGCCTATAAATGTAACTAACGTGACGCGCCAAAAGACAGTGTATATTGTTGGGTTGCTGCAGTTGGTATAATATAAACCTCGGAAGCTTAAGTGTGATAAACTTATTAACCGGGAAAAATTAAGATATTTGGTCATAAATGTTTATAGAGCATTTCAGGCCACTTAAACTTCAGTGGATTCACATCAGACATTAATATTTTTACAAAAGCATTACATACCTTCATCGGTGGAAAACTCGACGTGTGATCAGCGAAGAACACAGAGCTAGCTAGCTCGCTGTTAAGCGAATTGTACTTCCATCAACCCGAAATTAACTCGCTCATCGTGAACCCTCGATAAGACATCAAGAAAGTTCCAGATCGGAAAGAAGTTTGTAAGTTTGTAAAACGTTTGTACATTGATCATTATTTGTAATAACCGTTATTCTAAATTGTATAACTGTTTGTACTTATATAATAAAATATATCTATGCTAAAAAAGAAAACCGTACGTACAAATCTTGTTGGTGTCATGAACGAGTTATATATCTACCTTTATCCAACTTCTAAGTCTAAATTACAGTGTAACTCAGGTTTAGGCTATTTGAAATTGTAATACGTAACAACAGACAGTATAGTGTCTAATGTTTAGAGAATATATTTAATTTTGTTTATTATTAAAACAACAGCAATATAATAGACAATATGATCAGTATTTAAAAGAATTTCATCATTATGGTTTCGTAGAAGATAAATGTATTTCATTGCACAGAGGTACGCAATTGAGACAAGTTACCCGGTTTCTTATTTCACATATACACTGGAATATTGTTGCTAAATATTGTTTATGTACACTCTATGGTTGATTTGTTTGTGAATATTATAAAACATTTTACCTGCTTACTTGTTCTATACAGTATTGCATGTGCACGCGAACGCGCCTGCGTGCCAACTACTTAAAATCTCGTGCCCTTTTCTGAAGAATTTATACGTATCACGAAATCTACCACACAAACACACTACCTGTTTAAGAACGCGGGTACATCTCTGAATGATGTAAAACAGGAGTTCCCAACCGGTGGGTCGCGAAGCCTTGGCAGGGTAGTCGCGTAGCCTTATTAGAAGTAGCTTGGGATAACATTAATTTTATTTCATCAATTACATTTTCATGCTCTTATATTTTTTTTTGTTTCGTTGCAAAGCAAAACGTGTGCTACGTTAGTTCAATGTCATTAGGTGATATTATGGGTGTATGTATGCGTGCCTGTGAGTGAATGTGCCTGTGTGAATGTGTATGTGTCTGCAACTGTATGTATGTATGTACTAGTGAGTAGCGAGTATGTGAGTGCATGCGCATGTACGTATGCTTGTGTGTCTGTTTAGCTGTGATTAAGTGTGTGTGTGCTCGCTGTCGACACGTGAGTCATATGTCCGTTGCTGATTGGTGGATGACGAATCGCGCGACTGGCCACGCTCCCTTCCCTCCCAATACTTACCCCATCATTATTCTACCTGCACCCCCCACAAGTAGTCAGTGTAAGATCTACAGTTGCCAAAGCGTTCATTATTCAACATTTTTATTTTATTTTAACAAGGAGATAAGTAAGCAGTAGAGGTGAGTTGTCTCCATGGCTAAACGGCGCAGATACTCAGAATGCTACCTCAACATTGGCTTTACCACTGTGCTCGCCAACGACGGCATCGAGAAACCACAGTGTGTTTTGTGCCATGCTGTCCTGAGTGCAGAGTCAATGAACCCATCAAAACTCAAGCGTCATCTCGAGACGAAACATCCAGAACACCCAAAGAAGGGTTTGGATTTCTTCAAACGGCATGAACGGTCTCTTAAAAGCCAAAGAATCGATAGAAGTGGGTCGTTTCAGCAGCAGAGTGCAGCCGTAGTGGAAGCTTCATATGAGATTGCATTCGAAATTGCTAAACAAAAAAAGCCTCACACGATTGAAGAAACACTTCTTAAACCCTGCATGATGAAAGCAGTAAATATTATTCTTGGAGAAGCCAGTGCAAAGAAGATGCAGCAAGTATCCCTGTCAAATAATACTATACAGAGGCGCATTTCTAAAATGTCTATGGATGTGAAGGAACAGGTTTTGACTGAAATCAAGGGTTCCTCTTTGTTCTCCTTTCAGCCCGACGAGTCAACAGATGTAAGTTCATGTTCTCAGTCGCTAGTCTTTGTGAGATACATTAATTCAGGTGGCATCAAAGACGAATTCTTATTCTGCAGTGCACTTGAAACCACAACAAAAGCTGATGATGTCATGGATAAAGTTTCAACTTTTTTTCAAGACGAAGATCTTCAATGGGAAAACGTGTGTGGGGTTTGTACGGATGGGGCACTGGCTATGCTGAGATCGAAATCAGGATTCCAGTCGAGAGTGAAGAAACCAGCATCTCAAGCAAAGGGCATCCACTGCATGATTCACCGATATGCTCTCACCAGTAAGACTCTCCCTGCCTCTCTGCAGGAAGTGCTTGAACCTGCAATCAAAATTGTAAATTATGTGAAGACTCAAGCACTCAACACTCGCCTATTCAAAGAACTATGCAAAGACATGAATGCTGACCACGAAGTCCTTCTCTTCTACACAGCAGTACATTGGTTGTCGAAAGGAAACGTTATTAATCGTGTCTTTGAAATGAAAGATGAAATAAAGCTATTCCTGGAGACTCAAGAAAGGAAAGATCTTGTAGCTCACTTCGAAGATGAAGCATGGGGTTGCGTACCTAGCCGACATTTTGACCAGCTGAACAAGCTCAATTTGAAGCTTCAAGGAAGGGAAACACATGTTCTCCTTTTTCAAGATAGTCTTCAGGCCTTTGTTTCCAAACTGCAGAACTGGCATCGGAAAACCAATCTTGGAAACATCGCTATGTTTGAAAAACTTTGTGGAGTGACGGATGAGTCTCAGATTCAACTGGATCAGTTCCTCAAGGATGAGATTACCGAACATCTTCAGTCTCTAGAAAAGGAAGTCGAGTGTTACTTCTCTGAGCTATCACAGGAACAGGAGGCCCTGGTAAGGAACCCATTTTGTACTGAACTTGATGTATCCAGCATCCCAGATGAAATCCAAGATGAATTTCTGGATCTAAGGAACGACGCTTCAGCTCGTGATCTCTTTAAGGTGAAATCCGTGACTCAGTTCTGGTGCGCTATGTATCAGTCATATTCCAAAGTCAGCATGATAGCTTTACGTGTCCTTGTTCCATTTGCTTCTACCTACTTGTGTGAGGCAGGATTTTCCACTCTTGTCAATATAAAAACAAAGAATAGGAACAGATTGGTGGTTGGAGATGACATGAGACTGGCTCTAACAAACGCTCGGCCACGAATTTCAAAGCTTGTTGCTGAAATGCAACATCAGGCATCTCACTAGCTGGGTTGGATAGCTGTTCAAACCTATGTTAACATTATTTTAAGAAATATATGTTCTTTTTTGTGAATTCAGGTTGGACCAATGTGATTTAATTTGCTGATAAATAATTACAGAATTTTTATATATTTTTTTAGATGTTTCTTTTCCTCTCCTTCACAGAAAATAAAAGAAAAATTAAGCTGCTGATAGTAAGCCCTAAGTAGGGGGTCACATGGGTTTCAAACTTTTAGGTAAGGGGTCGCGAGTGCCAAAAAGTTGGGAACCCCTGATGTGAAAGGTAACTCCAAACAAACACGCGCACACGTGAGCCCGCTTTACTCGTCTCGTTATATATGCGTAATTATCCTGGAATTACTAATAAATATCACACAGCATCTATAACATTGTTAACATTACAGATAATACAAGAATCACATGAAAATATAAACAACACAGGAGTTAACCACACTAATTCCTTACATGTTTCCAGAAATATTGCTCAAATAATAATGAACGATTTTATCAAGTGTTATTTATCTATCTTTTTTTTTTTTTACACTGTGTTTTGTAACAGGCAAAAATAATATGATGGAATTTGTTGAACCTACCGGTAGTAAAAGGTGCAAAAAACAAAGTAGAAATGGGTAATTAGAGGGCTACACGAGCAAGTAGCAGAAGACACGTGATTTTACAGTAATTCCTTAAACTTCTGAGAAAAAAACGACAAAAACCACCAACAACTGAAGGCTAAAATAAAAATACAAGTTAGAAATCGAGATTTACAACATTTTCACGTGATATAGCTTGTGCAAGGCACGAGAACTGCGAGAAACGGTGATCCTGAGAGACAATGTCGAACTGTTCTTAGCAGTGAGGGGAGAACGCGTGTGTTTGTGGAGGGGAAGATATTAAGTTTTAATGAGCCACAGCGACAGACTTGTCGGCGACATTACGTCAATTTTGAAGAGCACGAGACCTTGACCCTACTGAACTTGGCTAAACGTGGAGCAAAGTTAAATGAAGACTATACTTGTAGGTGCTTAGCCGTTATCCAATTTCACAAAACTTGTGTTTAACCTTTGATCTCACACGAACGTAAAATCACAACTTATTCGTGTGGTAGACATTGACCTAATTACTTGAGTTTCTAATGCACGAAAATTTATGATATATATCCGAGAAGTAAAAGTGGAAACACCAGTCATCTAAACGATAAGCAAAATAATATTGTTATTTAAAAAATAGGTCAGCTTAGCCTACTTGTTTAAAAATATACGTTTTAATGGTTATTGAGATATCTTGTTTTAGTAAGAAACTGGTCATTTGACGAAGAAAAGCCATGACAAAGAACAATATAACGTTTTATTTTGACATAAGATTAATGGGTTTATTTATGCTGCATGTTCATATCCCTTCAAAACGCATTGGAACTCTTCACTTCATACGAATATCGTACACTAACAGTTCGTGTACTAAACAGTTCGTTTCTTCTAAACCGTGTCATGATTGTTCACGCGCCTGGATACCGTGTTATCATTGTTCAAATTCTTTATACACAGATTAATATTCGTGTACTGAGTGTCACGTTTAACAATCTCGATTCTTGTATTAAAACTCCTGCTGTGCGCATGCGCGTTTTATGTTTCATTAATCTGGCAATAATCACGAGATTGATGACGTGCTTTGAATACTGTACCTCTTTCACGTGCAGCCAGTAACGTGTTTTGAATTCTGTCATTCGTTCTTCCCAGTCTCCCTTTTTTTTCAGTAATAACTGTCAACCTGTTAGTGCACATCGACTTAATTCATCTTAAGCCTAACTGATAGTAACAACACATCAGTCAATTTATGTAACTGGTTATTACAGCAATTAGAGTATACTGTCATCCGCGTTATCAATGAGTTCACTTATATTCTAAACTTATATATTTTCTATGAGTCCAGTTCGGAAACCAGATAACCATCCAAGGATCACGAACACCAAACAGAAGACTTATCTGATTCGTGTGTTTTACTGTCTACGAACAGAGTTAAAATGCTAATTTTGACTTTGAGTAAAGACACAGTCAACAAGATATTCGTTCGTTTTAATAAGAAACGTCTTCATAATTTCAGAAGATTTATTTGTTGGGTGTTTCACAGCAAAGTTACATTGGCTTATCTGCTGTTGCTGTGTCCACAGCAAGGAATCGAACCCCGGATTTTAGTGTTGTGAGTCCATAAACGTGTCGCTGTTTCACTGGGGGACAGGCTAACAACAATAACAGAGGTAAGTAACAATTATATATTTCATATGCTTTACAGTATAACAAACAATGACACTCTGTTGAAGTGTGGTCACGTGTCTATCATTAACAAATAATACGATGACCTTTAAACTCTAATATGAACCTTGATAAAATAACGTATGTGACCTTGACCTCTTCACAGCGACTTATTTGTACGTGTTTAATATTTATATGTCATCTCTTGACATCACCTATTAACTTCGCAACTTACAACTGTGGCATTGACATATCCTCGATATTTTTGTTTCAATTCATAACCTGATAACTTTAACAACTTTGGTCTGTTTGCACACACATACACACAAAAATCTAGTTAAATACTCATGAACTTGTTGACAGTGCGGAAGGTTAGTGTGATAATAGCACTTAGAAACGTAATTTCTTGAACGCGGAAGAATATCACGGCACTGATACATTTAGAGATCTGAGTTTTTGACGTACAGTCTAGCGTTGAGTACGAACGCTTATAATTCTAGCTTTGCGTTCAAGAACAAACATAAAGAACATCTTTTCCAAGAACCGTGTACATTTAATCTGTATGATAAGCCAAAAAATTCCAGTGAAACCTGACGCAACTTCGAACAAACGTTAGGACAAGTTTGTATTAATAATTACTATGTGTATAATTCGCTTTAAGTCACAGGTAAAAGAAACCTAAGTGTTTCACAATGTGAGTTGTCATGTCAACCAGATGGAGTTCTTCAGACACAGTCGTGGAGGGCAAGTCTTAGTATTCATATTTGCATATAATTTAAAATTATTTGTATAACATTTAAACTTATTTATTACCTGGTGAAAAATAAAAATACAAACCATAGAGAGAGCATGAGTGCATGTTACTGCTCATATAAATTGAAGAACTTAGCAAGATAACTTAAATCGGAATATTTATGTTTTGAAAGCCTAAATATATTAAAAAACGAGAGAGAAAAAAGAATTACAATAGTAGAAAATCAAGCTCTGAAACTTTGATGTTTTAGTCATAAAATACAACAGCATAAAAACGTGGTTTTGAAATCTTCAAATAAGTAATCAAGACATTGTAAGGTGCTTGCTATTTTCTCAGCACAAAACTACATAATGAACTGTTTGCTGTTTGTCCATTATGGGGAATCGAACACCCGGATTTTAGCAATGCAACTTCATAAACTTACCACTGATTTACGGCCCGGCATGGCCAGGTGTGTTAAGGCGTTCGACCTCGTAATCCGAGGGTCGCGGGTTCGAATTCCCGTCGCATCAAACATGCTCGCCCTTTCAGCCGTGGGGGCGTTATAATGTGTCGGTCAATCCCACTATTCGTTGGTGAAAGAGTAGCCCAACAGTTGGCGGTGGGTGGTGTTGACTAGCTGCCTTCCCTCTCGTCTCACACTGCTAAATTAGAGACGGCTAGCGCCGATAGCCCACGTGTTGCTTTGTGCGAAATTAAAAAAAAAACACTGATTCACCAAGGGACACATGCCAAATAGAAATTACTTGCATGTTTTGAGAAAAGTCGTTTATTTCGTAGCTAAAAATCTAAAATGTAAAAAAAAAAAAAAATTAAAAGAATGAATATGTGTAAAACTTGACAAACAACGTTGATGGTAAAATAACCGATTTAATTATAGAACTTAGAGAACGTATTATTATTTAAATAATGTAATTAATATTAACTAGTTTAGGTGTTTAGCCAAAAGGGGAGTTTATTCATGTTTTACACTTTGTTTTAATTTTTATTTCGTGTTATAAACAGTATTACACATGTATTAAGTGTTATGTAACCCATTCTTAAGTATTGCATATACATTTAGAAATGTTATTAGAAAACGAGTACTTCTGTTAAAGTTAGTGTTTTCTTGTGATTTTTTTTCAAACAAACATCTTTCACATCTGGACCACAAGAGGAGAAACTTTCGTTTGTTACGTTAAGGCTGAGTGACTGTAAATTATTTCACACAATAAAACCATTACATATCTGAGTTACAGGGTAGGTGACCGATGTGAAGAGCTCTCTTTATAACGTATCGATAAGTGATAGCAGGGTAAATAGGCAATAAAACAAAGTGCCAGGCCTAGCGAACACCACTAATATGGTTTTAAAGACGACGTGAGTATCTGCAGTATTTCTAGTCTAGGGCTATTCTGTTAGAAATACTGTAAGTACTCTTGTAACCTTTTCTCAAAGATGCCCGTAGGTCACAAGCTCGTGCTAGGTTAACTTGGTGACATCACACTACGGACACTCACAGCCTTGTTTACATGTCGTAGTTAAACGTACCATGTGATATGTAATTGGAACACTAAATCAATTAGTGTGGAACTAGGCTGGAACTGCGCATGTGCATGACGTCATCCTTGTGAAACCCGTATTTTGAATGTCCTCTTTGACCGTATTGTCCAAACATAAAAGAGATGTATACTTTATTTAAATAACATAAAAAACCTACACTTCTGATTTAAAAAAACAAAAACATTTTTACCAGTTCCACATAAAAAAGTGCGTTAAAATATCCTTTTTGCAAATATTGATATACGTATACATGTGTTACTCGTTAACCCTAAAATCACTTTGTGTCTTCAGCCTACTTACTGAATAATGCATTGTTTAAATCTGTAAGAGCATTCAAGACAAGTGTAAAAATCTGATCAAAATAGTTAGGGGAGACACCGCACGTTTTCTCCGTAATATATATAGTGATCTAAACAGTGGCAAAATTCTGGATATTTTTTGTTCATATTTCTTTTATGTGACTCCAAGTTATTACTAATAAGGTAAAAAATACAAGGTCCTACGAGCAACTGACGCAAACAAATTATTTTATATAAACATCTTTCTATAATTCTGTGGTTAACCCTCACTTTTCAGAAATCTGCATATTCAGAAATTAGACACCAGAATGAAGCACCGAAGTGAAAACTCGTGAAAACACACAGAAAAATATGAACGCTTAGTAATATCATAATACATCTCTTGTCTATAAAATACTTAATAAATGTAAAATAATAGAGAGATTCGGTTTTATTTTTGAACTTCTAATATATGTTCTACGATCCTTTTATTGTAAATTTTCTTATTTTACTGGGTCATTATTATAATAATCCTTTCTAAAATAGATCTTTCGTTGATTTAATTTAGCTTAGTCTGTTTTTGAATATCGCGCAAAGCTACTAGAGGGCTATTTGCGCTAGCCGTCCCTAATTTAGCATTGTAAGACTAGAGGGAAGGCAGCTAGTCATCACTACCTACCGTCAACTCTTGGGCTACTCTTTTACCAACGAATAGTGGGATTGACCGTAATTTATAACGCCCCCACGGCTGAAAGGGCGATTTTGCTTAGTACTGAAGCGTTAAGATTAAGTGCTTAGTAGCATCAAAACAAACAAGCATACAAAGAATAAACCCGACATTAACAAAATAATTAAACAAGCAGATATATATAACAGACTATTTGTAGTTATATTTCATACACTGTCTTCTCTTTTCTAATATTGTAAAATCGATACTTCACAAGATGCCAGAAGGTGACGATTTGTTCTTAATTTGGTTCACAGATTATGTCTGCGGAATGTGATGGAAAATGAGTCGTACAAGACCAGTCCAATGTATGAAAAAGGCCTAGGACCTATTAGTTCTGTTACACAAGAAAAGTGTTAATAGCAAACCCACATCGGGCTATCTGCCGTGCCCATCAAGGATAATCGATCCCCTGATTTTAGTGTTGTAAATCCGAAGACTTACCACTGTCCCAGCGGGAGACAAAGACAGAAACACCACAATGTTTTTTTTATGACATTATAAATTGATATTTAAGTGTTGTAATCGAGCTGTTATCTCTCAAAACTCAAAATTCCCTTTTATCTGCCAACAGGAATCAAGTGTTTTTTGTTTTTTTAGGACCATTTTTTGTCTTCTAATTACCACTAAGGTTGTACTTTTGTACTTGCATCCGGTTTGTTTCAAAGTTACATCAAACTAGTATATATAATTAACCCCTGGTGAGGGGTCGGCATAGCCAGGTCTTTAAGGCAGTCGACTCATAATCCAAGGGTTGCGGGTTCGAATCCCCATCACACCAAACATCCTTGCCCTTTCAACCGTTGAGACGCTATAATGTTACGGTCAATCTCCCTATTCGTTGGTAAAGGAGTAGCCCAAGAGTTGGCGGTGGGTGGTGATGACTAGCTACTTTCCTTCTACTCTTACACTGCTAAATTAGGGACGGCAAGCGCAGATAGCCTTCGAGTAGCTTCGTGCGAAATCCAAACCAAACCCTTTTCGTTTGCTTTCGTGGATAAATTTTGACGACACATACTTTTGAACAGCCAGCCAAAAAAACTGTATGTCATAGTGAATCTTGCTAAAAGTAACCTACTATCACACCCCTTTGAAAGTCGGAGGAACTGTTGCTTTTTTTGTATTTTAGACAATTATTTTATTATTTTATCTTTGCATATATGGAACTTCAGTAATAACTTGAACATATCAAATAATTACACCATATTACACATGTAAATATGTGGATTTTGTGCTTGTTTGCAAATCTGTGTGTGTTTTAATAATTGATTTCTGACAAACGTCTCCTCTAAAGTATATCGTTTACTTAAGAATAACATAATTGTGGTTATCGTATTAAAGTAAGGAAGAGGTGTGCCTCATATAACGCGTTAATATATCGATTACACTTCTACATAATGTGCTAGTGTATGAATACCACACCCTAATAGTATCATAGCGTATAAAACACGTTATTTAAACAATTTACTGATTTACAAACGTAGGCGTCCGTAGGGAAGGGGTGGGCAGGAGAGGCACTTGTTTCCCTGGAAAATTAGAAACAATTATCTTGATTCATTCAGTATATGTGTACGGGGTATTTTTTTTTAATCACTTCACAATTTCACATTACTTGCTTCCCCCTTCCTTCATTGGAAAAATTTCTGCGCGTGCCCATGCATCAAGACCACATCGGAACGAGTGTGACCATCGGTTAACGAGTCGGATTCTGGATATAATATTTGTGGCCGGTTACCGCATTTAAAAACAATACGCTCCGAATTTTGAGATTTGAGGGTGCACTATAGGGGTTGTTTGTTTTGGAATTTCGCGCAAAGCTACTAGGCCTGGCATGGCCAAGCGCGTAAGGCGCGCGACTCGTAATCCGAGGGTCGCGGGTTCGCGCCCGCGTCGCGCTAAACATGCTCGCCCTCCCAGCCGTGGGGGCGTTATTAAGTGACGGTCAATCCCACTATTCGATGGTACAAGAGTAGCCCAAGAGTTGGTGGTGGGTGGTGATGACTAGCTGCCTTCCCTCTAGTCTTACACTGCTAAATTAGGGACGGCTAGCACAGATAGCCCTCGAGTAGCTTTGTGCGAAATTCCAAAAACAACATCAACAACAGCAAAGCTACTCGAGGGCTATATGCGCTGGCCATCCTTGATTTAGCAGTGTAAGACTAGAGGGAAGGCAGCTAATCATCATGACCCACCGCCAACTCTTTTACCAACTAATAGTGGGATTGACCGTCACATTATACGTCCCCATTGCTGAGAGGGCGAGCATGTTTGATGCGACGGGGATTCGAACCCGCGACCGTCAGATTACGAGTCGAACGCCTTAACCCACTATTCAATCATACAAGAGTAGCCAAAAGAGTCGGCGGAAGGCACTGTTGACTAGTTGTTTCAATTTAAGTCTGTCAAACTAAAATTATGAATACAGATATCTCTCCGATTAGCGAATTTCTGGAATCAAGCAAACAAACTATATATCTGTAAAACCTAGTAACTCGTTACGGATATAAGATTAGATTTACCTAGCATTTCGTTTGAATCAAAACGTTTTAATTTCATAATAATGAATGGAATTATTAATAACGTGTGCGATTTCCCGATTTGTTATTTAGTCATACAGTGTAAATTTTACTCTTTAAATGTTTTAATAAAAAAGAGAAATTCTAATTTTATTTTAAATATTTTTTCAGTTCTTCATATTAAATAAGTTGGTAATCATTGGAGTCATAAATAATAAATTATACGTATGATTGAGTATCTATGTTTACGTAGAAACAAGTCTTTCCTGGAGTCGACGGTGAGTTTACTTACTTACAACGCTATAATCCATAGTTCAATCCCTGTGGTGGACAGAACTCAGCCAACTGTGTAGTCTTGCGCTAGACAAACGGCGTAGAAAAAAACTTACTTTCTTTCAGGTGAGAATTAATGGTGCTGCCATCTATGTAATTTAACTTGTACCTTAGGCTGCAAATGTGGCTTTCACGTTTCCGCATGTTTAATACACAATACTGAATAGAATAAATTAAAGGTAATAATTCAAACTTAACGAAACATGAAAAGTAAACCAAATTAACTATAGACAACATTAATGTCGAGCATTAAACGCGTAACAGAAAATTTAAAAATCAAACCAACGTGAAATAAGATTACGTTGTTTGTTTTAAATTTCGTGCAAAACTACACAAGCGCTGTCCGTCCCAAATTTAGCAGGGAAAAACAAGAGGGAAGTCATCACCACCCATCGCCAACTCTTGGACTGTTCTTTTACCAATAAATAGTGGGATTGACCATAACATTATAGCGCCTCCATAGCTGAAAGGGCGGGCATGTTTGGTGTGACGGCGATTCGAACCCGGGACCCTCACATTATGAGTCGAACGCCTAAACCCACCTGGCCATGTAGGGCTGTTCACGTAACAGAAGCATGCTGTTCACCCATCTGTCCACCTATCAGCCTCTCAGACTTGAGAAAGAAAAATGTAAACATAGATCTTACCATTACCAGTGAAAGGTTTGAAACAAGAGAAATGTTTTTTTATCACATTTTAAATTAATTTCCCGCTATAACTGTAACTTCTTCCATTCTACTGTGTCACGATCTCAGAACGTGGTCCTTCCAAGTAACTTCTTCCATTCTACTATGTCATGATCTCAGAAAGTGGTCCTTCCAAGTAACTTCTTCCATTCTACTGTCATGATCTCAGAATGTGGTCCTTCCATGTAATTTATTACATTCTACTGTCATGATCTCAGAATGTGGTCCTTCCATGTAACTTCTTCCATTGTACTATGTCATGATCTCAGAAAGTGGTCCTTCCATGTAACTTATTACATTCTACTGTCATGATCTCAGAATGTGGTCCTTCCATGTAACTTCTTCCATTCTACTATGTCATGATCTCAGAAAGTGGTCCTTCCATGTAACTTCTTCCATTCTACTGTCATGATCTCAGAATGTGGTCCTTCCATGTAACTTATTACATTCTACTGTCATGATCTCAGAAAGTGGTCCTTCCATGTAACTTATTACATTCTACTGTCATGATCTCAGAATGTGGTTCTTCCATTCTACTATGTCATGATCTCAGAAAGTGGTCCTTCCATGTAACTTCTTCCATTCTACTATGTCATGATCTCAGAAAGTGGTCCTTCCATGTAACTTCTTCTATTCTACTGTCATGATCTCAGAATGTGGTCCTTCCATGTAACTTATTACATTCTACTGTCATGATCTCAGAAAGTGGTTCTTCCATGTAACTTATTACATTCTACTGTCATGATCTAAGAATGTGGTCCTTCCATGTAACTTCTTCCATTCTACTGTCATGATCTCAGAAAGTGGTCCTTCCATGTAACTTATTACATTCTACTGTCATGATCTCAGAAAGTGGTCCTTTCATGTAACTTATTACATTCTACTGTCATGATCTCAGAATGTGGTCCTTCCATGTAACTTATTACATTCTACTGTCATGATCTCAGAATGTGGTCCTTCCATGTAACTTCTTCCATTCTACTATGTCATGATCTCAGAAAGTGGTCCTTCCATGTAACTTCTTCCATTCTACTATGTCATGATCTCAGAAAGTGGTCCTTCCATGTAACTTCTTCCATTCTACTGTCATGATATCAGAATGTGGTCCTTCCATGTAACTTCTTCCATTCTACTGTCATGATCTCAGAAAGTGGTCCTTCCATGTAACTTCTTCCATTCTACTGTCATGATCTCAGAATGTGGTCCTTCCATGTAACTTATTACATTCTACTGTCATGATATCAGAATGTGGTCCTTCCATGTAACTTCTTCCATTCTACTATGTCATGATCTCAGAAAGTGGTCCTTCCATGTAACTTCTTCTATTCTACTGTCATGATCTCAGAAAGTGGTCCTTCCATGTAACTTCTTCTATTCTACTGTCATGATCTCAGAATGTGGTCCTTCCATGTAACTTATTACATTCTACTGTCATGATCTAAGAATGTGGTCCTTCCATGTAACTTATTACATTCTACTGTCATGATCTCAGAAAGTGGTCCTTCCATGTAACTTATTACATTCTACTGTCATGATCTCAGAAAGTGGTCCTTCCATGTAACTTCTTCCATTCTACTGTCATGATCTCAGAATGTGGTCCTTCCATGTAACTTATTACATTCTACTGTCATGATCTCAGAATGTGGTCCTTCCATGTAACTTCTTCCATTCTACTATGTCATGATCTCAGAAAGTGGTCCTTCCATGTAACTTCTTCCATTCTACTGTCATGATCTCAGAATGTGGTCCTTCCATGTAACTTATTACATTCTACTGTCATGATCTCAGAATGTGGTCCTTCCATGTAACTTCTTCCATTCTACTGTCATGATCTCAGAACGTGGTCCTTCCATGTAACTTATTACATTCTACTGTCATGATCTCAGAACGTGGTCCTTCCATGTAACTTATTACATTCTACTGTCATGATCTCAGAAAGTGGTCCTTTCATGTAACTTATTACATTCTACTGTCATGATCTCAGAATGTGGTCCTTCCATGTAACTTCTTCCATTCTACTGTGTCATTATCTCAGAAAGTGGTCCTTCCATGTAACTTATTCCATTCTACTGTGTCATGATCTCAGAACGTGGCCCTTCCATGTAACTTCTTCCATTCTACTGTGTCACCCACACTTGATTAGTTGTTGTGACTGGGGAGAAATGATTTTGTGTTCTCATGGGACAAAAGAAAAAAAAATCCTTCTTTCAAATCAGACAAAGGGTTCAAATACAGTATCCCATAATCGAAATTCTGTAAGTAACTTACTAATTTACATAAACTATAGGAAGGAGACCCCCCAATTTATACAAGTATGTTTATCATCTTTTGAAATATTTATCGTGTAATAAATGGTAAGGATTGTTGGCTTTGCATATGGTTCAATCGTATTAATGTATTACACAATACATGGTTCTAGCTTGAGGTGAAGCATATGACTGAATTTTAGTGTAACAGTACAGTATACATGATTAGACCTATTGGAGGCAGATGTTTGAATATTGTTAATGTATTATTACACTATCCATGATTCTAACTTAAGTTAGATGTTTGAATATTGTTAATGTGGTCTTATGCTATCCATGATTCTAACTTAAGACAGATGTTTGAATCTTGTTAATGTGGTCTGATGCTATCCATGATTCTAACTTAAGACAGATGTTTGAATCTTGTTAATGTGGTATTACGCTATCCATGATTCTAACTTAAGACAGATGTTTGAATCTTGTTAATGTGGTCTGATGCTATCCATGATTCTAACTTAAGACAGATGTTTGAATCTTGTTAATGTGGTCTTATGCTATCCATGATTCTAACCTAAGACAGATGTTTGAATCTTGTTAATGTGGTCTTATGCTATCCATGATTCTAACTTAAGACAGATGTTTGAATCTTGATAATGTGGTATTACACTATCCATGATTCTAACTTAAGTTAGATGTTTGAATCTTGTTAATGTGGTATTACACTATCCATGATTCTAACTTAAGTTAGATGTTTGAATCTTGTTAATGTGGTATTACACTATCCATGATTATAACTTAAGACAGATGTTTGAATCTTGTTAATGTGGTATTACACTATCCATGATTCTAACTTAAGTTAGATGTTTGAATCTTGATAATGTGGTATTACACTATCCATGATTCTAACTTAAGTTAGATGTTTGAATCTTGTTAATGTGGTATTTCACTATCCATGATTCTAACTTAAGTTAGATGTTTGAATCTTGTTAATGTGGTCTGATGCTATCCATGATTCTAACTTAAGACAGATGTTTGAATCTTGTTAATGTGGTCTTATGCTATCCATGATTCTAACCTAAGACAGATGTTTGAATCTTGTTAATGTGGTCTTATGCTATCCATGATTCTAACTTAAGATAGATGTTTGAATCTTGTTAATGTGGTCTTTTGCTATCCATGATTCTAACCTAAGTTAGATGTTTGAATCTTGATAATGTGGTATTACACTATTCATGATTCTAACTTAAGACAGATGTTTGAATCTTGATAATGTGGTATTACACTATCCATGATTCTAACTTAAGTTAGATGTTTGAATCTTGTTAATGTGGTATTACACTATCCATGATTCTAACTTAAGTTAGATGTTTGAATCTTGTTAATGTGGTATTACACTATCCATGATTATAACTTAAGACAGATGTTTGAATCTTGTTAATGTGGTATTACACTATCCATGATTCTAACTTAAGTTAGATGTTTGAATCTTGATAATGTGGTATTACACTATCCATGATTCTAACTTAAGTTAGATGTTTGAATCTTGATAATGTGGTATTACACTATCCATGATTCTAACTTAAGTTAGATGTTTGAATCTTGTTAATGTGGTATTTCACTATCCATGATTCTAACTTAAGTTAGATGTTTGAATCTTGATAATGTGGTATTACACTATCCATGATTCTAACTTAAGTTAGATGTTTGAATCTTGATAATGTGGTATTACACTATCCATGATTCTAACTTAAGTTAGATGTTTGAATCTTGATAATGTGGTATTACACTATATTCAAGTGTCACTCTGAACTCAGCAGTTGTTACTTATTTCCCTCTATTAGTTATTTGTTAATCTGCATTATATTATATAATTTCTAGTTAGTGGCTTATTTTAAGAATAAAAATAATCTTTGCATTCATATCGTATTAAAGATGGACTTATCCAAGATTAGTTTAACACTTAGATATAAGATACCCATGAATATTCATAAAGTGGTACAAAGTTTTATTGCAATCTGTTGTTTAACCACAGTTACATATAACAAAATGGATATAAATCATTTATATTATGAAACATAAATAAAAAAGAACTGTTTATGACATTTTTCTGTACAGTACCAAATATTCTCTTTTGTTTCTCAGTTATGAATTAATTTTAATGGGCACCTAGTCCCACAATTACCTACAAACGTTAGGCGTGTAATGGCCATCACATGCTGAAAATTTACTGTGAACACTAATGCTACAATTCAGCTTACGTTATCACCTGCAATAATAATGAATATTGCTTTGTTTAATAAATAATGAAAAAATACAACACCAAATCATGAACTACTTAAACATAATTTCTGTAGCTAACTTCATGTGGAAAATAATCTTTGCATGTCTGAAAACAGCCAACAGAGAATATGAAACCTTAGAACTGGTTTTACTTGGAAGTATTACTACATCCCCTTGACAACCAGAGCCACAGGTCACATCAGTAAAAGGTAAATGTGGCAAGGCCACAAGTCATGCCATTGGAAGTTAAATGCACCAAGTCCACAATTCGTGTCAGAGGAAGTTAAATGTGGTGTTAAAAAGAACTAGTCATTCCAAGTATACGCATTTCTATCCTACAGATCAAATACTTAGGAAAAACTGTCTTTATCATAATTGGTTTTTGATTCTAAACATGGTTTTAGTTCATCAGTATCTATTTGTTCTTTCATTTTTTCTAAGTCTTCTCGTTGCTTCCTCTTGAAAAACCCTAACTGCAAAGACAACAAAAATTCAATTAAGTGAAACAAACCTTCCATGAGAATGATTACAAATTTACTTAAAAAGATAAAACTGGCTCTGTTACTTATGATACACAAAACAAATTCAGATACATAGGTAAGACTGTTCTTTGTATTTGGTACATAAGAAAGATGGTTCCTTGTATTTGGTACATAAGAAAGATGGTTCCTTGTATTTGGTACATAAGAAAGATGGTTCCTTGTATTTGGTACATAAGAAAGATGGTTCTTTGTATTTGGTACATAAGAAAGATGGTTCTTTCTTTGGTTGCTTACAACAAAGACTGCTTTTTTTTTTATAAAGACATGAGTGAAACTGAAGTAAAATGTATACAGTACTGATGAAGCCACTTGCCTTTTACTGGGATATTTCAGACATGTTGAAATACCATGGACATAGTGACTGTTGCTATCCACACACAGTCATGTGTCATTAATTGCTTGAACAACAACCATTTTAGTGCAAGCAATTTTATAAATTCACTCATGTCATTATACACCAGAATTTGGTTTATGACTTTATTAACATCACTTTATTTATCAACTAACATTTTATTGACATAAAAAAAGTAAAACTGGAATTTATACAAAATAACGTAAAGATTGATTCTATTGGAATCCTACACATTGTTTACCCACTATAAAAAACTGATGAATGTTACTTCCATTGCTATAATTTTACAGTTCATTTGCAATACACAGACATTGACTAATCCAGGTCTCCTAGTGGCCCAGTGATATGTTTGTGAACTTACAATGCTAATAATTATATTTTGATGCCAAGTGGATGCAGCACAGATAAACTTTTGAGTACATTTCTATGTAACAACAAATGAATGATACTATATAATTAAACTTTTCAATTTCAAAGATGTCGTATTTATAAAATATTATCTATTTATAAGTAAGTATTTAATTGTACATACATACTTTATCAGAATTTTTTTAATGGTATAAAGGTGTATAATGTGGGAGTCTATATACCCCAGTTGATAACTTGGTATGTACCTTATATATCACATATCTCAACAGAATAAACAAGATAGTTCCAACTATAACACTGACAGCTGATATCCAACTTGGTACTTACTTTATACATCAAATATCTCAAGAAAATAAACAAGATAGTCCCAACTATAATACTGACAGCTGATATCTAACTTGGTACTTACTTTATACATCAAATATTTCAACAAAATAAACAAGATAGTCCCAACTATAATACTGATAGCTGATATCCAACTTGGTACTTACTTTATACATCAAATATCTCAACAAAATAAACAAGATAGTCCCAACTATAATACTGACAGCTGATATCCAACTTGGTACTTACTTTATACATCAAATATCTCAACAAAATAAACAAGATAGTCCCAACTATAATACTGACAGCTGATATCCAACTTGGTACTTACTTTATACATCAAATATCTCAAGAAAATAAACAAGATAGTCCCAACTATAACACTGACAGATGATATCCAACTTGGTACTTACTTTATACATCAAATATTTCAACAAAATAAACAAGATAGTCCCAACTATAACACTGACAACTGATATCCAACTTGGTACTTACCCTATACATCCCATATCCCAGCAGGAGAAGTAAGAAAATCCCAACTATGATGCTGACAATATATATCCAAGCTGCTACTTGAATTGGTGGTGGTGCTCCAGCAAGAACTAGTTGAGTTTTTGCCTTAAAAATGATTATAACACAAATATGTGTCACAGAAAAGTGATGCAAGGGCTATAGTTTATTTGTTGTACAATTATGTATCAGCATGGAATAAAACTCAGTAAATGTATTTGTTGTTTTATTATGTTTGGGAATGATAATATTAGGCTGGTGTTTTAATCTTTAATATTTGATTATTATGTTTCAAGTGCATAAAATATGAAACTGCTCATTGTGGGTCATATCCTCAAGGTATCACAGACCCACCAATGAATAAAAAAGATTAATCTTCTAGTGAGAGGAATACTTGAACAAATCTCTTGGATTAGCAAAAGATTTTAAGCAAGCCTAACTTTTAGTTTAAAATTCTTTTTTTGTACAATATCAAAAACTTACTTTGTGTGTTAGAATATTAAGTAGTACAAGTAGCTCATTTCATTTTACAGAAATGTACAATAACATTTTATAATTATCTTTAAACTTAAAACATAATTCTTACAGAGGATGTGTAGTCTGGTGGTACATTTGGATCATAACCTGCTGGGTCTGGAATCCAAACTTTTGCCTCTGACTTTATTGTTATGACATCTTTTCTTCCCTGTAACCAACACAAAATTTATATAAGTCAAAAATATACATGCAGGATTAGATAGCACTTGTTAACAGCATTTCAATGACAAAATAAAACATTGACATGTGCACAGTATTTTTAAGGGATGGATGTTTGGTCTAATTTTGTTAAGCCACAAAGTACAAGACTGATTGGTTTGGTAACCAAAATAATATTAATAATTGATAAATTTAAAAATAGTGTATTGGTTTTGGTTTAGTTTAGAAAGGAAGACCTAAATGTATAATAATATTAAGGCATGTCTATGAGTCTGAGTGTGTGTGAGACCACCATAGCATCAAGACGAAAGAACCTAGAAACCTGAAATCCTGAAATTTGGCACCTGTGCTAAGTAGACCCAGAGGGTGTGCACCTGGGTATTACTACTTATATTAACCACATGCATGTGTGCACATTTTGTAATGAAGTAAGCTAGCAAAAAACAAATAAAAAAGAAGTGGTTCCTTATAGAACAACTTCTAATATATAGAAAAGTCAGTGTTTTTTTGTAACAATGTATTCCAACAATGGCTTTTATACCATGTGGTTTAGCAATAGAAGTATAACATAATATTGTTGCTAAAACTCTATGCTGAAAATACAAAATGAAACGTATAAACTACAAAATTAAAAAAAAAGTTTTTTGTTTAATTTAAAGGCTCTGTTAATTAGAGATGTTTGTTTTATTATTATTTGTATTTCAAATGGCTGATATGGGTATTAACACTTTACTGATAAGCAGAGAACAATGTTTTGACCTTCTCTGGGGGGTTTCAAATAACACATTAAACAAATACAATCACAAAACACCCATAATCAGTTAACTTGTCAAGTTTTAGTAAGGGATGAAAGGCCTCATTATCTGTGGCACATAAAATACGGTTGAAATGTGTTATTATAACCTGCAGCTTTTTACTGGAAACCTGCATAGGGCCAGTAAAGCAAAATATTGTAAAATTGTTACAAGTTTTATTGTGATGCATTATCACAGAAATTAATTACTGATATGTCATACTTTGTCAGTGTAGGTATTATATATCCATAATTAAAAGATAATTATAACACTTTAGAGATTTTAATCTGTAAGATAATTTACTCAAAACATTTGAGTTCAAGCTCTTTATTGGCTGGAAGGACTTAGGTTTCTTTTTATTGTAAATAACACTTTATGTTAACACATCAAAACAAAATACACTTACCAAATACATATGTCATTTACATACAGTAGCTAAAACATGCCTAGTTTCATTATTGTAATTTAACACATAACTAAAAGCAATGCTTATTTCTAGAATTAATAAAACACCAAGAGATTACTTATGCATACTCCTGTGTAATATTTTCTTACCAAAGTCTTCTTTAGTGCTTCTGTGTCAACTTCCCCAACAATTCGAACTTTAGCCACCTTTCTGATGTTGGAAAATGGTCCCACATCACAACGAATTTCTCTACAAACAGCTGTTTTGCAACTCTAAAAAAAAAAGAAATATCTAATAACAAGAAATAATTTTAAAAAATGAATTAATAAATATATAAAGTATTGTACAAAACACGTTCTTAACCATAAATTCTTCAATGTAATTTTAAATTTTTATAAAATGAAACGATAATATGGTACTTTCAGAAGAGCTTTTAATTTTACAGTTTCAGCATAACCCATAAATAACAAGAGACCAGAGCAGGATGTGTACTGCGAAACTGAATTCTCTTGGTTTTGATTCAGTGTACAAAAAACGGAGAGACTGGACATAGTATAAAGCAGAGTAAAACAATATTTTTTCAATAAAAAAAAAGATTGTTTGGATCAAGAGCACCATATTTAGTAAAAGTTTGAAGGCTTTCAGAAATGTGGAGATCTCTGCAAGTTTGTTGAGAAACAGGTGAAGCTCTACTGTAGACTGTGAAAACAACATATACATAGTTTTATAATACTATTTTGCTCAGTTTTGGTTCTTTACCTATCCACTGTTAATCACTCTCATTGAAAGGTAAGTGAGGTTATACACGTATTAGCTGACTCATCGGTAGAAATGATCACCAACAACTTCTACATAGCTTGGGAAAATAGATTCTGCCTGGTTTCTATAGTTACAATATTTAAGAATAACACCACTTTTCAGCAGATTTTAACCAATTATTAGATGGTTTTCAATCTCATTCAGTTTATTGTTACTTTCATAATTGTTTTTAAGTTAGTATCTAAGAGAAACCTTCACTTTTTGATGTATTTCTTTTATATTTTTACTTTTGTTAAGAGTTGAGTGACAATGTTTACCTTTAATTCAAAATTTTTTGTTGTTCTCATGATTTTGTTGTTCTCAAGATTTAAAGTGCTGTTGTAACATCGGTTCACGTTCGTACTATAAATATCGTTTGTTAACGTTAGTATTTCTCGTATTGTTGTAACTTTAATTCACATTTGTATTATAAATATCATTTGTTAACATTAGTATTGTTTGTTCACATTAAGACCTACAAGATTTAGAGTGGTGATGCAACATCAGTTCACATTTGTATTATAAATATCATTTGTTAACATTAGTATTGTTTGTTCACATTAAGGATTACAATATTTAAAGTGCAGCATTTGGCTCTACTAATTAATCAGTTTTACAATCGATTAGTATATTCATGATGATGAGAAACCCACTTGAAATAAAAATGTATCTCAGAATGGCTGGTATGGGAATTAACACTTTTATTGATATGGAGAGAACAACAACGACCTTCCTAAGTCATCTTCATGTTTAGTATATTGTTAATTGTGAATGTGAAATTAAACATTTGTTTTTGATATAAATCTGTGTCTTGTCACTTAACTGTCACAACTCATTGGGTAGTAAATATTCACCCAAGCTTGAGATCTGAGAACTTCTGGTTATAATCAGTGTAAGAGATTTACTATTGTATATTTATTTTAATATCAATGTTTGTTTTGGTTAAGTATATATATTTAGAAATGCATGTAATTTGTTCCCTTAAATATGTGTTGTGAAATTCACATTTATTCACTAAATTTATAGAAGATTCTCAAGCGTGAGAATCAACAATATATGTTTTATGAAAGCACTAGTGTATGGTCAGTATTGTTGGGCCAACTGAAATTTGTAGAATCTAACTTGCTTAATACTTATAAACAAATGTGACTCACTAAGAGACAGTGTATATTGTTGGTTTGCTACAGCTGGTATACTATAAACCTCAGAAACTATAACTGTGATTAATGCCTATCAATCAGGAACTACACATTTAACTGGAAACTTTTATAGATTTCACACATTACAAACCATTTAACTTCAGTGGATGAACATTGGACATTAGTGTTTTTACAAAGACATTATATAATTTCAGCTGGAAAACTTGCATGTGATCAGCAGAGAGCTAGCTAGCTCCCTGATAAGAGAATCATACCTAATTCAACTCGAAATTAATTTGTTCATCATGAAGAGTCAACATAATGTTCAATTAGAGGTCAGATAGAAGACTCAATATTGTGCATTTGTAAAACTTTTGTATATAAATCATATTTGTAATAACCATTATTAAAAATTGTATTATTGTTTGCATATTAAAATATATTTGTCTTAAGAAAGAAAACTGTACATCAATCTTGTTGGCAAACATCATAAATATAATACATCTCTATATTTAATTAACTTCTAGATTTAAATTACAATTTAACTCAGTTTCAAGCTATCTGAAACTGTAACATGTAACATAATAAACTGGAGGTTTGTACAAGAGAAATCGTAACGTGTAACATCAGGTCTAACTTTTCTATTCTGTTTGTTATTTGTGAGGGACCACAAACCTAACTTTGTATCAGTCTGTATAATACATGAAGTATCCATAAGTATTCACTGTTTGGTATTACAGGTTAGAAATAACAACATCATAACTTCTCGGAATATAAAATGTTCACGTTAGCTTACCAATATATGTTCCAAATCTGTTTGTTAGCTACTAACTTACCAATATATGTTCCAAATCTGTTTGTTAGCTACTAACTTACCAATATATGTTCCGAATCTGTTTGTTAGCTACTAACTTACCAATACATGTTCCGAATCTGTTTGTTAGCTACTAACTTACCAATACATGTTCGAATCTGTTTGTTAGCTACTAACTTACCAATACATGTTCGAATCTGTTTGTTAGCTACTAACTTACCAATACATGTTCCAAATCTGTTTGTTAGCTACTAACTTACCAATATATGTTCCGAATCTGTTTGTTAGCTACTAACTTACCAATACATGTTCCGAATCTGTTTGTTAGCTACTAACTTACCAATACATGTTCCGAATCTGTTTGTTAGCTACTAACTTACCAATACATGTTCAATCTGTTTGTTAGCTACTAACTTACCAATACATGTTCCAATCTGTTTGTTAGCTACTAACTTACCAATACATGTTCCGAATCTGTTTGTTAGCTACTAACTTACCAATACATGTTCCAATCTGTTTGTTAGCTACTAACTTACCAATACATGTTCAATCTGTTTGTTAGCTACTAACTTACCAATACATGTTCCGAATCTGTTTGTTAGCTACTAACTTACCAATACATGTTCCGAATCTGTTTGTTAGCTACTAACTTACCAATACATGTTCCAAATCTGTTTGTTAGCTACTAACTTACCAATACATGTTCCAAATCTGTTTGTTAGCTACTAACTTACCAATACATGTTCCAAATCTGTTTGTTAGCTACTAACTTACCAATACATGTTCCAAATCTGTTTGTTAGCTACTAACTTACCAATACATGTTCCAAATCTGTTTGTTAGCTACTAACTTACCAATACATGTTCCGAATCTGTTTGTTAGCTACTAACTTACCAATACATGTTCCGAATCTGTTTGTTAGCTACTAACTTACCAATACATGTTCCGATCTGTTTGTTAGCTACTAACTTACCAATACATGTTCCAATCTGTTTGTTAGCTACTAACTTACCAATACATGTTCCTATCTGTTTGTTAGCTACTAACTTACCAATATATGTTCCAATCTGTTTGTTAGCTACTAACTTACCAATATATGTTCCAATCTGTTTGTTAGCTACTAACTTACCAATATATGTTCCAATCTGTTTGTTAGCTACTAACTTACCAATATATGTTCCAAATCTGTTTGTTAGCTACTAACTTACCAATATATGTTCCAATCTGTTTGTTAGCTACTAACTTACCAATATATGTTCCAATCTGTTTGTTAGCTACTAACTTACCAATATATGTTCGAATCTGTTTGTTAGCTACTAACTTACCAATATATGTTCCAATCTGTTTGTTAGCTACTAACTTACCAATATATGTTCCGAATCTGTTTGTTAGCTACTAACTTACCAATATATGTTCCGAATCTGTTTGTTAGCTACTAACTTACCAATATATGTTCCGAATCTGTTTGTTAGCTACTAACTTACCAATATATGTTCAATCTGTTTGTTAGCTACTAACTTACCAATACATGTTCAATCTGTTTGTTAGCTACTAACTTACCAATACATGTTCAATCTGTTTGTTAGCTACTAACTTACCAATACATGTTCCGAATCTGTTTGTTAGCTACTAACTTACCAATACATGTTCCGAATCTGTTTGTTAGCTACTAACTTACCAATACATGTTCCGAATCTGTTTGTTAGCTACTAACTTACCAATAGATGTTCCAAATCTGTTTGTTAGCTACTAACTTACCAATAGATGTTCCAAATCTGTTTGTTAGCTACTAACTTACCAATACATGTTCCAAATCTGTTTGTTAGCTACTAACTTACCAATACATGTTCCAAATCTGTTTGTTAGCTACTAACTTACCAATATATGTTCGAATCTGTTTGTTAGCTACTAACTTACCAATACATGTTCCAAATCTGTTTGTTAGCTACTAACTTACCAATACATGTTCCAAATCTGTTTGTTAGCTACTAACTTACCAATATATGTTCCGAATCTGTTTGTTAGCTACTAACTTACCAATATATGTTCCCAATCTGTATCATCAACATCTGTACCAGTCTTATCAAGTTCATCTACTGTGCGTATGTTACAGCTACCCGATACATAGGTATTTGAGCCATCTCCAACCTAAAGACAAGGAAAATCAGCAATGAAATTGAGAGATGGATATTAGACAAAACTAACAAAGTACAGGAGTTGTAGGTAAGACGATCGATCTGGATAGAAATAGTGTACCTTCAATGCATTTTTCATATACCTGTGTTTGAAATTAAACATAACTAGAGATAGGCCCAGTTACTTAGAAAAATAGAATTGACTGTTCTGTAAAGATCTCACCACTATTAATAATGATACTTTAGTTCAATATTTGATTCAGATATTTGTATAAGTATCAGACCAAAGTGCACGTGAATTTATTTTAAAAATGGGTTGTTTTTTGTCAGGGAGATTTTTTGTTACCTCAACTTGATTGACATTAACCAATTGTTGAGTATTTCTACCAACTGATGATGGAACAGATATAATAAGGGTGACGACACTGATTGGACTCGGTGAAATCTTTGAGACCTGGAACAGAAAACAAATCGTATAACATAATTCTAAATGTAAATATATCTTTATGGAACACTTTTTTAAAGAAACTTACTTAATTTACCGTATTACTTGACGAAATACATAACCCTGTATATTTATTTTATAAAGTGGATGTATGCCAAATCTTCTTTCATTGCAGTGACAAAATTTTATCATATTTTTCCTCTGGTGGGAATTTTAACATCTGGGATTTGATTCCTCACTGTGAACACATCAAATGGTCCAATATGGCGTTATTTTGTTTTACTTTTGCACGAAGCTACACGAGAGCTATCTGCACTAGCCGTCCCTAATTTAGGCTACTCTTTTACCAATAGGATTGACCATCACATTATCATGCCCTCACAGCTGAAAGGACGAGCATGTTTGGTGTGAAGGGATTTGAACCCGCAACACTCAGGTTATGAGTCGAACGCCTTAACCCACCTGGAATATAGCTTTACTTTAAAAACAAATATTTTCATGTTTTTATTTTATTTTATTTCATTTTTTAATTATACAGAAATGATAGTGGACATTATGATAGTGGTCATTATGATAGTGGTCATTATGATAGTGGACATTATGATAGTGGTCATTATGATAGTGGACATTATGATAGTGGTCATTAGATTTGTGTGTGTTTCCAAATCTTTCGTAACTTAATTGCTGTACATTCTGTCATCTTCACGGGAAACAGTACTGTGTTGTATTTAAAACCTGTACACTGAAGGAAGGTGCTAACAGGAAATACATGCATGAAAGTCCACTTATTGCAACTGATAAATGTTATTAATGCCATGCAATTAGTGCATAAAATAAACCAATATTTTGGTGTTAAAAATTCTTTCAAAACCTATTATCACTCATTGATTTTTGTCTTGAAATTAAAATTCCCTTTATATAATATCTACCCTTCTCTTTCTCTCTCTATATACACACACACACGCGTATATACACACGCACAAAGAGTTTAAAAGTCTAATAGCTTAAAGATGTTTTATTTTGTTCACATAAAATAATAAATACACTAAACATTTCTGTAAAATAATATTTAAAAAAATTGATATATAAATTGTTTTTGCAACTTGTTTTATGAGAGCTTTACAAGGTCTTCGTCTACACATACTTCAGATTAAATGTTTATTTAGAACAAACTTAACTATATATTGCCAATTTTGAAAACTGTAAAAACATTCTACAATAAAATATCTGAATTTCATATAAAACAGTAATTTTTCTAGCACTTGCTTTTCTTCTAATGTTTCAAAATATGGTAACTGTACTGCTGTTGTTTTGTAATAAAAGATATTATGGGTGCTTATGGTATATTTTGAAAGTGTACAATGTTATATCACCTGTGATAAGGAATGGTTTATGTTAAAGCTGTCACACTTTATTAAGGTAGGATAGGTTACCAAGTGTGTATTTATTTTATATTGAATAAACTAACATTAGGAGTTTAGTCTTAACGTTATCAACCAAAGAAACAAAACTTACCATATAACCTTGTTCCAAAGGAAGTACACCTGGTTGTCCTGGCCCATATAATATTTGTTCTCTCTCTGTGAACCTATTAACAAGTTCAGTATTTTAAAGATTGAAACATCATAATTCTACAATATAGTAAAGGTAAAAGCTTTTTAAATGTTTTTATACAAAAAAATGTATCATGTTAAAAAATTTTCCTATTATTCACCTACTTGTGCAATCAATGTGTTTTCATCTATAAGTGCAATTAATTTGAAATTACATGCAAGAAGTTTTCTGACATGAAATTTGTTCATGTCATATTTTCATAAGGTTTTGTACTTACCAGCTTTTTTATCTAACACAATACAAGAGAATGAAAACAATGGTGCGTGATGACCCACTTGAAGTAAAAATGTATCTCAGGATGGCTGGTGTGGGTATTAACACGTTTACTAATAGAGGTTAACCTGAAGATGACCTAAGAAGGTCAAAACGTTGTTCGCTGCTTTATTAGTAAAAGCAATGGTGGTCTAACATAGTAATTCTGTCCTTCATATCACTAATATTAATTAGGCTTAAGAGAAACAAGGAAACATTAATATTAAAACAAACATCTTACCCTGTAATACTGATGTGGGTTTTAGCAATGAAGGACACAATGACACTGACACTGTTGTCCAATAGATGTTGTTCTTTGCTCTGAGAAATGACATTGATATCAATCTTAATCTCTTTCGACTTTCCCGTCAACTTTGAAGTGTCCAATTTTACTTGAAATTTAACCTGAAACAAGGAGAAAATTACACATTTAAATTCTATATCCAAAAGTTCAGATACTTTTGACTAATTTCGTTCCTTAACTCTGAATAAGAATCTTGAAAGTATGTGATAGATAGGTCATAACATTCACGATGATGAGAAACCCACTTGAAGTAAAAATGTATTCTCAATATGGCTGGTATGGATACTACAACTTTAGTTGACTTTGCTTATCTGAAGATGACCTAAGAAGGTCAAAACGCTATTCTGTACTTTATTTTAATTAAAGTTTTAATACCCATACCAGCCATCTTGAAAATACAAATCATAACATGCACAAACGTAAAGAAATTAGACCTTTTACTTAACAAATGAACTCAGTAAAACTTATTTTAGAAAATAGAATGCCACTAAACTTAGTATTATCAAGTAGATATTAATGAATTATCAGTTACCTTGATGTTTTAAAAAGCAAGTAAAAAGCAGCCCATTCTTAATGAATGGTAGAACTAGCTCCTATATAATATTAGAACAAGAAAAACGCCAAAATGTTTGATTAAGAGAAACTTCAAATGTAACACATTTAATCTTTTAAACTTTTAATGTTCAAGTTAAACCAGTTTATCTTGGGAACCAGAATGGTTTTATCATGTGCAACAATCTAATTTAACTGAGGAAGGAGAATTATGTTACCTTGTGCAAAACTCTCAGTTTGTTCTATGATATTTTAGATTCAAAACAGAATTTGTATTTTGGTTGTTTAAAACAATAATTTATAACACACACACACACTTGGTGATAGTTACCTACATGGCTTTTGTGTGAAATAATATTAATGTTAGTTCAAGATATCATTAGATTCACACACATATTATAAGCATGCCTTTCAAAGGATAAGCAAAATACACTCATTATGTCTCAAATAATAAACAGGACACTATTACCCTTTCTAAATAAATATCTCAAAGGATAAGTAGGACACATTTACCTTTTCTAAATGTCTCAAAGGATAAGTAGGACACATTTACCTTTTCTAAATATTTCAAAGGATAAGTAGGAGACATTTACCCTTTCTAAATGTTTCAAAGGATAAGTAGGAGACATTTACCCTTTCTAAATGTCTCAGAGGATAAGTAGGAGACATTTACCCTTTCTAAATGTCTCAAAGGATAAGTAGGAGACATTTATCTTTTCTAAATATCTCAAAGGATAAGTAGGAGACATTTACCCTTTCTAAATGTCTCAAAGGATAAGTAGGAGACATTTATCTTTTCTAAATATCTCAAAGGATAAGTAGGAGACATTTACCCTTTCTAAATGTCTCAAAGGATAAGTAGGAGACATTTACCCTTTCTAAATGTCTCAAAGGATAAGTAGGAGACATTTACCCTTTCTAAATGTCTCAAAGGATAAGTAGGAGACATTTACCCTTTCTAAATGTCTCAAAGGATAAGTAGGACACATTTACCTTTCATATGTCTCAAAGGATAAGTAGGAGACATTTACCCTTCTCTAAATGTCTCAAAGGATAAGTAGGAGACATTTACCTTTCTAAATATCTCAAAGGATAAGTAGGAGACATTTACCCTTCTAAATGTCTCAAAGGATAAGTAGGAGACATTTACCTCTAAATGTCTCAAAGGATAAGTAGGACACATTTACCCTTTCTAAATGTCTCAAAGGATAAGTAGAGACATTTATCTTTCTAAATATCTCAAAGGATAAGTAGAGACATTTACCCTTCTAAATGTCTCAAAGGATAAGTAGGAGACATTTTACCTCTCTAAATGTCTCAAAGGATAAGTAGGACACACTTACCTTTCTATATGTCTCAAAGGATAAGTAGGAGACATTTACACTTTCTAAATGTCTCAAAGGATAAGTAGGAGACATTTACCCTTTCTAAATGTCTCAAAGGATAAGTAGGACACATTTACCTTTCATATGTCTCAAAGGATAAGCAGGAGACATTTACCCTTCTAAATGTCTCAAAGGATAAGTAGGAGACATTTACCTTTCTAAATATCTCAAAGGATAAGTAGGAGACATTTACCTTTCTAAATGTCTCAAAGGATAAGTAGGAGACATTTACCCTTTCTAAATGTCTCAAAGGATAAGTAGGACACATTTACCCTTTCTAAATGTCTCAAAGGATAAGTAGGACACATTTACCCTTTCTAAATGTCTCAAAGGGCAGGAAGAACACTTCTACTGAGTTAACACAGTATTTCAGTCATATGGGTTTGAAAGACATAAAATGCTTGTTTATTTAAGATGTGTCAGAGAATCTACTTACCCCCCATCATCAAGGCCTAGTTACACTTCCTATGTTTCAGTAGCATTGCATAGCACCAAACATCTTCACAAGGGCTTTTCTGTGTAAAGACCACACATTCCATAAAAGAATTACTGCACTTTTCAACTTGGACATGCTAGCTCCATAATGACCATGCAGAAACCAACCAAACAGTGAACTGCCAAAGAGATGCCCCAAGAGACAATCACTAGTAGATATGTGTTACATAGCCACCAATGAATGGTCACAACTAGAGCTTGGATATTTCCATGTGGAGTTACAATCTGGAGCATCCTAGACCAGTGGTAATCAGCCTGGACTGAAGATGTAGAGACTGGGCAGAGGATGAAACAGAAAAAAGCTTGTCACTTGTTATCATAGCCATAAGTGGTTCATAAGCCACAGACAGTAAGAGAGCTGTTTGAACATTCACTGGTTTATCAACAATATTCTGCAAAAGAGTGGTGGATAACTTAGGCTTTTACAGGCAGCACAGCAAAATGGAAACCATAAAACACGGTGAAAACAATGAATGCATAGACAGGTCCAAGAAATTAATATTTGCATCTGACTTGGAGACAGTACTGCATCAGAGTAGTTGGTCTCCAGAAGGATGGCAGAGAGGAAAGGAAGTGCATGGTAAGACCCTTACCTGAATGAACATGCTAAGTCTTGGGTAAGAAAGTCAACAAGCTTGAATGAGAAGTCCCTGTATCAAATATGCCATAACCACATTGGCAGGATATCTACTGCCTGTGCACTACTTAGGCAAAAAAAATAACCATGGAAGGTCTTCATGAACATTCAGAAGGAAGGATACTATTAAACACAAAGTACTGTATGATGCAACTTAAAACAGCAAAAGGTGGGGAATTATTAGAACACTACACAGCCGAAAAGCTACTGGTAACATCAGTAAAGAAACTTTTACTTCCTACAAGACACCTTATTTCTACTTATCAGGTCACAACCCCCTCAGATCATCACCCAATGCTCTACTCAACCTCAGAATCTCACGTTTCCAAACTTTTCTTCAAAAATATGCAATAAGACGTTTATTTGCTTCAATTTGTTAATTACATATAGTTATTAGTTTTTTTAAAGATCACAAAAACGTTAAAACAATTAATGTTCCCAAAGATGATGTTTATTTCCTAAATAGATATTATTACTGAGTTTTGTAGTCGATAAATGGTTTCCAACTAAAGTTCTTTATTATATATCAATAAGTAGTTCCCTATCTTTGTTCTGAATAGTTCTCCTTAAAATACTTTACAGCTATTCAGTTGTCTTAGTTTCAATTTCAGAAAATCATAATGTTGTACTTACAATATCATTGATGTTTAAGGGATTTCCAATATCGCACTGTAAAGTGTTATCACTGTTCCCAGTAATAATGTAACATCTGTCTTGGTTCATTACAGCGACATCTGGTGGTATTTTGATAAATGCTTTTGCATCATGTGCTGGATTGATTTGATTGGTTACTTGAATTTCTAGAGTCAAACTAATATTCTGACCAATAACTAAGGTTTCTCCCTCTCTATTAAAAAAAAAATGTGGACATCAAATTTAAGAAAGAAAGTGTAATAATTTTTCTTTTTGAGAAAGTGACTTACATTTTGTAATTTCATCTATTTTAATAATTTTTTCTTTGCTTAAGGATAAACAATTTTTACTGGTTGTTCTCAAATTTGTCACAGTTAATCTAAAGAACTCATAAGATTCTTCTATTTATTCCAAGCCATCTCTTCTATCTTCATTATATTCACAAATATCTACTTTATATTCCTTAACTTACATGATTTATATAGAAACTCAATAGAAGTTTATTTCAGTTACAAAAAAAAGAAAGAAACACAAGTTCGTGAGATCTTGTTCTTAAAATAATTAAAGTACAGGAAGATAAAACTGATATAACTTGATTTATTATTCTTATCAACAACAGCTACTGAGAAGCAAAGCTGTGACACAAATAAAAGTGTATGCATAACTGACTAACACGGTTGTATTTTTTAAACCTCACATACACCCCAAGCTACAAAATAGCTATTCGTCTTTTTTAAGTCACTAGGCAATTGAAAGATATTGAAACACTTAAAATAGTGTAATAAAATTGAAGTTGAAATAATTTCAAATATATACATACTTATAGTTTAAAATGTTTGCAGAGACCTTTAAATCAGAGACGCATTCCTCTTTTCCACAAGAAATATAAAATTTTATCTAAAAAGGAAGGATAATAAAAAACATATTATAACATATATATACATTTTGTGTTCATAGATTTTTCAGCACTATGATCACAAACATAAATTACACATTATTTATTTGTAGTTAGCACAAAGCTACACAATGGGTATCTGTACTCTGCCCACCATGGGTATTGAAACCCAGTTTCTAGGGGGGTGTAGGTTCACAGACATACCACTGTGCCACTGAAGGGCCACATTATCTAGATCAGTGTGTCCCAAACCTTTTGTGCTCACGTCACATCAGGAAAACAATGTTAACTTTGAGGCACACTTGTCTGACCCTGCACTCAAAGAGTACAGTTTTTCTGATTAAAAACATGAAATACACTAATTGTGGGGATATTTTTTATAAAATTTCATGGCACCATTAGAATAGTTTTGCAGCACACTATTTGGGAACCACTGATACAGGTTGTCTAGAAGTTTCCCAGTAGCACAGTAGTATATCTGTAGACTTAAAACACTAAAATTTGAGTTTCGATACCCATGGAGGGTAGAGTACAGATAGCCCATTGTCTTACTTCAAACAAACAACAAACACAAAGTACACATTATTTATAAGTTTAACGAAATTGCCCAAAACTACCTACACATCTTCACTAATAACAGAATTAGATATAAATAAGAATAATAAAAAATCTCATATGGTAGAAAATACAGAGATAAATGGTTGTAAGGTGTATTTAATAAAGAAGTATCTTCATATTTGTACAAGTAATTTTAGGACTAATTTGAAAGTTTCTATCACATGCAACTTTTTTATTATCAGATAAAAATTTAATATCAAAACTCGCAAATAATTTTGGATTATAACATCTTTAAAATACTATAACACCCTACATATAAACACTATTTTTAGAATTTTGAAAGCTTTTCTGCTCTTTTTTATTTGTTCCTATTATATGTTAGTTTGTTTGTTTGTTTTGAATTTCACCTAAAGCTACTCAAGGTCTATCTGCACTAGTCGTCCCTAATTTAGCAGTGTAAGACTAGAAGGAAGGCAGCTAGTCATCACCACCCACTGCCAACTCTTGGGCTACTCTTTTACCAACGAATAGTGGAATTGATTGTCACATTATAACGCCCCCACGGCTGAAAGGGCGAGCATGTTTGGTGCGATAGCGATTCGAACCCACACGTTATATATTAGTAAAACAAATTGAGCAACAAACAAGAAGTCTACATTTTTAATTTATTGGGAAAAACGTTTTACTTTTCATCAGATTAGTAATCACTGAGAAAATTCCAAGAAAGACATTAATTTATAATTATTTTAAAGATTTATTTGCCAGAATCAATATTTTATATACCCAAATTTTAGAAATAATTTATTTATATACATATCAAAACACTTATATTGTTGTCTAATCACATCATTTCTTAATGGTAATTGGGACCAAGCTATTGTGTACATTGACACAGAACAAATGCTTGTTATATTAAAGAATAGCTACTTTAAGATATCATATTTTGTACGTCCATCTTACTTTCAGTGAATCTGGTGATACCAGTGGATTGTGTCTATTGTTTCTTTATATTTAAAATAATATGATATTACATGGTTTTTTTAAATACATTTATACATGTGTATTTACATTTAACATCTAAGATGTGTTAGCTTCCTATCAAAGAGACATTGTATAATAGTTGGAAAAGGAAAAAAATTACATTAATTAATAGGTAACATATTTTTAACCAGCTAAGATGCAGCATATGTGTACTTTGTTAATATGTTTCTATAATATTCACTCAGTAATGAAAGGTTGCCTTATGTAATAGAAGCTATTCCTAAATAAACCTGTGGCAACAAATATCATATTCATGTAAGTGCTATGTACATTATATAGAGAGTTAAATATGCAAGTGACATGGAATGGTACATATCGGAACTGATATTTATATGCAAAAACGGCTCGTTTGGGCTGAGAAAACACTTTACATAGAAGAGCGAACAACGTTTCGACCTTCTTCGGTCATCGTCAGGTTCACAAAGAAAGAGGTAACTGACCGGAAGCTGACCACATGTTTGAAAGGGGTTGTGTAACTGTGTGTCGAAATGTAGAGGGCGGTATTAGATGTTTGAATATATAATTTTATTTATTATATTAATATAGGTATAAAGGCGTTCCTTTATATTGGTTTATTTTGGGTTTAAGTTGTTGTATAAGTAAGTTACACAACCCCTTTCAAACATGTGGTCAGCTTCCGGTCAGTTACTCTTTCTTTGTGAACCTGACGATGACCGAAGAAGGTCGAAACGTTGTTCACTCCCTCTACGTAAAATATTTTCTCAGCCCAAACGAGCCGTTTTGCATATAAATTTCTCAACAAGTGGGTTTCTCGTCATCAATGAACTGATATTGTTTGGTATTCTGTAGATAGTGTGATTTATTACATAGCCCCTTCCAACATAAAATATTCATACACTCAGATAATAAGGATGTGTTCTGATTGAAGATTTAATTATTTCCAACATAAAAATATCCCTTGTACTTAATTGTACTGTAAGATAATGGAGCACGAATCATCATGGGACATCAGGAAAATTTCAATAAGTTTTACACCTCTTTGGGTAAGAAAGGTGCAAGATCTCATAAAAGATGAGAATCCCAAAAGCGACAAATGGTTACACATCCCAGCTGGATAATGAAACAGGTTTTCATGCTATTTTATATGAACAATATTAGTCAGATTATATGATGTATCATCTATGAATTTTTGGAACCAAGTAAGCAGCTAAAATAAAAGATTCAAACACTGCCCTGTTTTTAACAAATATTCTAGAAAATTAAAGAGAGTATGTGTGTGTGTGTATGTGTATATTTATATTTTTTCAATCTTTTATATTTGTATTTTTCTTATTTTAACTTGGGAGAACAGACACCTTCCTGCAACTGTCGGCAGGTGGGTGATATAGATCGTGGGACATTGTGGGCTTGAGCACCCACATCTTGCTTTCCTAATTTCTAATTTTCTATGTGAGACTAGCGAATTGGAGGTTAAGACTGATAGACAGTGTATCCCCACTGCAAAGTGGGTCCTACTTCAGCAGTCACCTCCAAAACCTAGGATACATTTTATAATCCCATGTTGTAGTTTGTACTCTAGGATCCTTTTCAAAAATATGCACTGTATTTTGTTTGTGTCTTAAAAATTTATGGTTATAATATACATATATACAATATATGCTTAATGGTTTGTTTTAACATTTATACCTTATATAAGCTAAATATTATTGATAGTTAAGTAAATCATTGAGTTTCTCATTGTAACCATGCTAAATACATCTTGGTTCCATTTTGAAGAAAATGTCATGAAACTACACTATTTGTTCTTTGAATCAGCCATGAAAAAAATCATAACTTTTGTTTTCAAAACTCTGTACTACTACAGAGCTAGAATTAATTACAACGAAGTATTACAATTATAAAACTCTGTATTACTATAGAGCTGCAAACTAGAATTAATTACAACAAAGTATTACAATTATAAAACTCTGTACTACTATAGAGTACAAACTAGAATTAATTACAAAAAAAGTATTACAATAATAAAACTCTGTACTACTATAGAGTACAAACTAGAATTAATTACAAACAAAGTATTACATTATAAAACTCTGTACTACTACAACAGAGCTACAAACTAGAATTAATTACAACAAAGTATTACAATTATAAAACTCTGTACTACTACAGAGCTACAAACTAGAATTAATTACAACAAAGTATTACAATTATAAAACTCTGTACTACTACAGAGCCACAAACTAGAATTAATTACAACAAAGTATTACAATAATAAAACTGTACTACTATAGAGCTACAAACTAGAATTAATTACAACAAAGTATTACAATTATAAAACTCTGTACTACTATAGAGAGCTACAAACTAGAATTAATTACAACAAAGTATTATAATTATAAAGCTGTACTACTATAGAGCTACAAACTAGAATTAATTACAACAAAGTATTACAATTATAAAACTGTACTACTATAGAGCTACAAACTAGAATTAATTACAACAAAGTATTACAATAATAAAACTCTGTACTACTATAGAGCTACAAACTAGAATTAATTACAACAAAGTATTACAATTATAAAACTGTATTGCTATAGAGCTACAAACTAGAGTTAATTACAACAAAGTATTACAATAATAAAACTGTACTACTATAGAGCTACAAACTAGAATTAATTACAACAAAGTATTACAATTATAAAACTCTGTACTACTATAGAGCTACAAACTAGAATTAATCACAACAAAAGTATTACAATTATAAAACTCTGTATTACTATAGAGCTACAAACTAGAATTAATTACAACAAAGTATTACAATTATAAAACTCTGTACTACTATAGAGCTACAAACTAGAATTAATTACAAACAAAGTATTACAGTTATAAAAAACTCTGTACTACTATCGAGTACAAACTAGAATTACTTACAACAAAGTATTACAATTATAAAACTCTGTACTACTATAGAGCTACAAACTAGAATTAATTACAACAAAGTATTACAATTATAAAACTGTACTACTATAGAGCTACAAACTAGAATTAATTACAACAAAGTATTACAATGATAAAACTCTGTACTACTATATAGAGCTACAAACTAGAATTAATTACAACAAAGTATTACAATGATAAAACTCTGTACTACTATAGAGCTACAAACTAGAATTAATTACAACAAAGTATTACAATTATAAAACTCTGTACTACTATAGAGCTACAAACTAGAATTAATTACAACAAAGTATTACAATGATAAAACTCTGTACTACTATAGAGCTACAAACTAGAATTAATTACAACAAAGTATTACAATGATAAAACTCTGTACTACTATAGAGCTACAAACTAGAATTAATTACAACAAAGTATTACAATTATAAAACTCTGTACTACTATAGAGCTACAAACTAGAATTAATTACAACAAAGTATTACAATGATAAATTATATATTACAAACTTTTTTTCATCATAGCAGATGGCTGATCTTTATTCACGATGGGGCAGTTCTTACAGAAGACAGAAGATGGTTCTGACAACAGAGCATATGACAGGGTGAAGGTTAGAGGAGAAAGATCATTTAAATTGTTCTGAAAATGAAAACATGACACGTGTGAAGTCATGAAAACACAACTCATAACTTTATGGTAAAGTATTACAAGAAATTTTAATATTCCTGTTTATTCAAGTAGTTGAGGATACAAACATCAGTAATGACTCATTTTTCTTTGAAAATGGCTAAATACTGTTTTAATAACTGGGAACTATATTTCTTTAAATAGTGTTTTTTTGAAAAAATGTTACTTAGTTGTTAAATCAGGTACATTACAAAAGAAAAATTATAAAAACAACAGTGCTAATAATCTTTAAAAAACAACAGTGCTAACAATCTTTAAAATACTTTGAACCTTTCTTATTATACTTGACATACAAACACAACAGAAACATATTTTATTTACTATCTCTAATTATATATGCATGAGTACTGGTCCAAGTACACATGTCAAAAGCTGCAGGAGTACTGGTCAGAGTACATATGTCAAAACCACAACTGGTCAAAGTACGCATGTCAAAACCCGCACAAGTACTGGGCAAAGTATGCATGTCAAAACCTGCAGGAGTACTGGTCAGAGTACACATGTCAAAACCTGCATGAGTACTACTGAGTACACATGTCAAACCCACATCTGGTCAAAGTACACATGTCAAAACCTGCAGGAGTACTGGTCAAAGTACACATGTCAAAACCTGCAGGAGTACTGGTCAGAGTACACATGTCAAAACCTGCAGGAGTACTGGTCAAGAGAGTACATGTCAAAACCCACATCTGGTCAAAGTACACATGTCAAAACCTGCAGGAGTACTGGTCAAAGTACACATGTCAAAACCTGCAGGAGTACTGGTCAGAGTACACATGTCAAAACCTGCAGGAGTACTGGTCAGAGTACACATGTCAAAACCCACATCTGGTCAAAGTACACATGTCAAAATGTGCAGGAAGTACTGGCCAAAGTACACATGCCAAAACCTCTCAGAGACTGCCATTCAACATGATATAATGTGTTTGATGAGAATTATAAACTGTCCATTCTTACCTTGCATCATTTGATTTAGAGATATTTTGTTAGAACGAGTGGCACTAAATACAACATACACAAATACTAAAGAACCTCTAGGTACGAGTTTCGGAGGGTTATAGAGTTATTCAAACTGATCACAAAGAAAATATTATTTGTATTTTTCACATGACCATTACCTCACACTCCCACTTACCAATCCGATTCGTGCTGACATCGGCTATTTACAAATATATCTTGAGTACAAATATGTTTACAACACTGAAAGTTCTGTCATTGAAGAAACAAATGAAAAAAAAATAAATGTACTTATCAATTCCAGATTATTTACCTTTAAGAAAATTTAAAAATTAACAATTCAGGTGAAGAAATAATATATTTGTACAGTTTTGATAGCCACAGAAATCTTATCATCTGAAGTGATTTCACCAGATGGGAGAAGAGAGGGCGACTTAACAATTTTTTTTTTTTACATGGATCCACATGCTGCATCCTGGTGGAACAATCATAATTTTACAATATTATAACCTTAAAATCGAGAACAATTTATAGCAATGTGACTTTCTTATAAAACAAACAAAGATTTTCAATGCTGAAAACACTCAGTAAAACAAATCACAACAGTTTTGATTTCTATAGAATTACAAAATGAGTTTGATGTTACTACATTTAGTATACATATAACACTATATATATATCTATATTAAAAAAACTAATGTAACAAAACATTTAGCATACACACAAACATGTATATATATATATTCAAAACTGTAATGTTACAAAACATTTAGCATACACACAAACATATATATATATGTAGTAAAGGAACTGTGATGATTTATGAGACGTTTGGCATACACAGGAGACGTATATATCTATGTATAAACAAAGGCTAATGTTACAAGACATTTAGCATATAATACAAACATATATATCTATATATTAAAAAAAACTAATGTTAAAAAACATTTAGCATACACACAAACATATATATCTATATATTAAAACCAATGTTACAAACATTTAGCATGTATTACCACAAATATATATATATATATTAAAAAAACAGTAATGTTACAAAACATTTAGCATACACACAAACATATATCTATATTAAAAAACTAATGTTACAAAACAAAACTGTTGTAGCATTTAGTACACACAAACATATATATATCTATATTAAAAACTAATGCCACTGTAAAAACATTTAGCATACACACAAACATATATATCTATATTAAAACTAATGTTACAAAACAATCTAGTATATATCTGATATTAAAACCAATAAGAGTATAATGATTTAAGCATACACACAAACATATATGGTCTATATTAAAACACTAACATTACAAAAAATATATTTTAGTATGCTACACAATAAACATATATATCTATATTAAAACCACTAATGTAACAAAACATTACACACACATACCATAAACATATAGATCTCTATATTTAAAAAACTAATGTAATTGGAAAACATTTAGCATACACACAAACATATATATCATATATTAAAAACTAACATAACATAAAAATTAGCATATATCTATACATAAAGTGCCTAGATTATAATGCTAATGTTACAAAACATTTAGTATACACACAAAACATATATATCTATATTAAAAAACAGTAATGTTACAAAACATTTAGCATATAATACAAACATATATATCTATGGTATTAAAAACTATGAATATTTACAAAACATTTAGCATACACACAAACATATATATCTATATTAAAAAAAACTGTACATTTAGCATACACAAAACATATCTATATTTAGTATATACACACAAACATATATATCTATATTAAAACTGTAATGTTACAAAACATTTAGTATACACACAAACATATATATCTATATTAAAACCCCGTAATGTTACAAAAAACATTTAGCATACACACAAACATATATATCTATATTAAAAAACCTGTAATCACTGTTAAAACATTTAGCATACACACAAACATATATATCTATATTAAAAAACATAATGTTACAAAAACATTTAGCATACACACAAAACATATATATATATATATCAAAACAGTGTAATGTTACAAAACATTTAGCATACACACAAACATATATATCTATATTAAAAATGAAAAGTGTGTTACAAAACATTTAGACAATAATTAATAAAACATATATATCTATATCTAAAAAACTAATGTTACAAAACATTTAGCATACACACAAACATATATATCTATATTAAAACCTGTAATGTTACAAAACATTTAGCATACACACAAACATATATATTCATATATTAAAAAACCCAAAATGTTACAAAACATTTAGCATAATACACACAAACACATATATATCTATATTAAAAACTGTAATGTTAAAACATTTAGCATACACACAAACATATATATATATATTAAATAACAGTAATGTTACAAACATTTAGCATACACAATAAACATATATATATATTAAAAAAACAGTAATGTACAAAACATTTAGTATACACACAAACATATATATCTATATTAAAAACTGTAATGTTACAAAAACATTTATATACACACAAACATATATATCTATATTAAAAAAACTAATGTACTACAAAACATTTAGCATACACACAAACATATATAAACGTTATTAAAACAGTAATGTTACAAAACATTTAGCATACACACTGTAAAAACATATATATCTTATATTCAAAAACACACCAAAATTGTTACAAAACATTTAGCATACACACAAACATATATATATCTATATTAAAAACTAATGTTACAAAAAACATTTAGCATACACACAAACATATATATCTTATATTACAAAAAAAAACTAATGTTACAAAACATTTAGCATACACACAAACATATATATCTATATTAAAAACCACGTTACACAAACATTATATCATTAAAACAATGTTCATTTAGAATAAACATCTATATTAAAAACTAATGTTACAAAACATTTAGATACACACAAACATATCATATTAAAAATAATTCAAAGGATATAAAAAAACTAATGTTACAAAACATTTAGCATACACACAAACATATATATATATATTAAAAAAAGTAATGTTACAAAAACATTTAGTGATACACACAAACATATATATCTATATTAAAAACTAATGTAACAAAACATTTAGCATAATAATAAAACATATATATATATTAAAAACAGTAATGTTACAAAACATTTAGCATACACACAAACATATATATATATATATATATATATTAAAAACAGTAATGTTACAAAACATTTAGCATACACACAAACATATATATATCTATATTAAAACCACAAAACATTTAGCATACACACAAAACATATATATCTATATTAAAACAGTAATGTTACAAAAACATTTAGTACACACAAACATATATATCTATATTAAAAACAGTAATGTTACAAAACATTTAGCATACACACAAAACATATATATATATATATATATATATTAAAAAACTGTAATGTTACAAAACATTTAGCATACACACAAACATATATATGTATATATATATATATATTAAAAAACTGTAATGTAACAAAACATTTAGCATACACACAAATATATATATCTATATTAAAACCGTAATGTAACAAAAACATTATTAGCATGTAACATTTAATACACAAACATATATATCTATATTAAAACTGTAATGTAACAAAACATTTCTAGCAAAACACACAAACACATATATATCTATATTATAAAAAAAACATGTAAATGTAACAAAACATATTAGCATACACACAAAAAACATATATATCTATATTAAAAAACAGTAATGTTACAAAACATTTAGCATACACACAAACATATCTATATTAAAAACTAATGTTACAAAACATTTAGCATACACACACAAACATATATATCTATATTAAAAACTAATGTTACAAAACATTTAGCATACACACAAACATATATATCTATATTAAAAAACTAATGTAACAAAACATTTAGCATACACACAAACATATATATATCTATATTAAAACCACTAATGTTACAAAACATTTAGCATACACACAAACATATATATTCATATTAAAACCGTAAATGTAATAAAAAACATTTAGCATAAATAATAATAAACATATATAT